>NC_041398.2:24371960-24449460 GCF_900747795.2 Erpetoichthys calabaricus | reverse complement strand
ATTGAGAATACACCAGAATCTGTATGATTTAACTGTTGCTGTGCGTCTTCATAAACTATGGGAAGTTTGTAAGGACACGAAGCTGTTCTTCGGTGATCTTGAATTTTTTATCAGCGTTTAAATTGTCATAGACATGAATTATAGCACCATCATAATAGGTACACACCCAGTGAGTCACTCGTTCAGTAGCTGCAGAAGGTAATATTTGAATATGTTTTGCATTTTGTGGAATGGGCATTATAGGTATGTCAGGAGTCCACATTAGCAAAACCTCTTGAGGTTGAATTTGCTCATGTGATCTGTTGATAAATAATCATTATTTACCAACTCATTCATTGCAAAATCTGACAGTGGTAAGATCACTCCTTCCATAACACTAAACACAAACACTAAGTAGACACTAACACTAAAAAACGGCAACACCGCTGGGAAGAACGCTAAATGAGATAAAGTAAAAGTCTACTAAACTTCTTTATTATAACTGCTTTATTATAGCAGGTGAGGTGATGCTGGCGCACGCTTGTTGTCGCCGCTCCACCCTGTTAACAACACATTTCGCAAAATTCACCTTAATTCTGCACTTTCTTACACTTGTTTTATTTTGTTTATTGTACGTATAGTTTGTGGATACAGCTGACTCGAATTGCATGGATTTGACTTAATATTTACAGATTTTATGGACTCCACTTTACTGGGAACAGCCGAGTCTGTGGATCACGGGACGAGACCTACGAACATTTCTTTGTACCTGGCAATCTAGCACCTCGGGATGATCTGTCTCCGTGATTATATTCGCTATGCTGATCTGCTCCCGTTTCATCTTACAGTACTCTACGACCGGGAACTGATCTGATGTTCATACTAACCTGGCTTATGACTTATGGCTCTGGGGCAATCACGCCTGAAATTACCAAGCGTTACTGTTTATGGCTGTGTATTGGAACATCCAAATCCTGCTTCCTCCTCCTCCTGCTGTGCTTTCTGCTGCTTGCTATCGCCGCTCACCTACGCTACCACACCCGCCTGTCCTACCAGCTCCGTTGTGCTGTGCTGCTTCTACACTGCTATCAGCTAAGTATCACTCACTATTTTAGCTCTTTGAGTACTGAGAAAAGCGCTATATAAATGTAATGAATTATTATTATTTATTATTAAACACTAAAGTACAAAAACGAAGTAGAAAGTAACACTAAACTGCAACACCGCCGGGAACACCGGCACACCGCGTCTACTAAACACTAAGAAACACTAAAGGAAAAAATACTATTCAGTAAGTACCGCATCTACTAAACAGTAAATCAGTAAAGGAGAAAGGATTTTAAACACTAAGGGAAAAGAAGTGCAAGACTGCGCCAGCTGCGGAGCTCAGCTCGGAGTGAAATGAAATGAATGAAATGAGGTGAATGGGAGGGGAGATGATCACGTGACTCCAACACCCGCCTTAACTCTCCGTCCCTCCACAAACACACAAACACAGTCCCTCGGATCCCAACTCTCCTTTATATATATAAATATATATACGAGGGGGGACCCAAAAATAACCGGAATTTTGTTGTTGTTAGGTTGGTACTTGTAGTACGTGGTTGGGCCGCTAGGGCGATCTAGTTACACTCCTCACAAGTCAGTCTGCCAAGTGCCATCAGTCTGGAAGGTTGTGCTTGTGTTCAGTGAATTTTTTTGTAAAAGTAGGTTGCGCAACAGTGTGAGAAGGAAACGCCCTGATTTGTGGGAGTCGGGTGATTGGTTCTTTCATCATGACAACGCTCCATCTCACACTACTCTCAGCATTCGACAATTTTTGGCAAGAAACGGTATGACAACCCTGAACCACCTACCCTACTCACCGGATTTAGCTCCGTGTGATTTCTTCTTGCTCCCTCGGATGAAAAAAGACTTGAAAGGAAGGCTTTTTGCTGACGTTGAAGAGGTAAAACAAGAAACGACCAGAGCATTAATGGGCATTACTTCAGACTAATTTAAAAAATGTTTCGAACAATGGAACAAACGGTTAGATAAGTGTATTTCCACCAATGGAGAGTACTTTGAAGGAGACTAATTGTAGTTTGTACAGAAAATTAAATTAAGCACGTTTTAAAACTATTTCCAGTTATTTTTGGGTCCCCCCTCGTATATAAATAACGGGCGGCATGGTGGTGCAGTGGTAGCGCTGCTGCCTCGCAGTTAGGAGACCTAGGTTCGCTTACCGGGTTCTCCCTGCATGGAGTTTGCATGTTCTCCCCTTGTCTGCGTGGGTTTCCTCCGGGCGCTCCGGTTTCCCCCCACAGTCCAAAGACATGCAGGTTAGGTGGATTGGCGATTCTAAATTGGCCCTAGTGTGTGCTTGGTGTATTTGTGTGTGTCCTGCGGTGGGTTGACACCCTGCCCAGGATTGGTTCCTGCCTTGTGCCCTGGGATTGGCTCCAGCAGACCCCCGTGACCCTAAGTTTGGATTCAGTGGGTTGGAAAATGGATGGATGGATATACTGTATAAATAACAGGCTTTATTAAATATAAGAAGGTTTGATTTTTCAGTAGTTGCTCCTGTAATGCCAAACTAAGTGGCAAAAACTCTGGTAGCTTAGTTTTCTCACTACTTTATTCCTATTTGTACTAACTTTAAACTTTCTCCAACCCTGAAGCTATTTAACTGCTTTTCAGAGCATCAGTAACACAGAATTCGGTAACATTTGCAACATTCAAAATATTGTTTAAGATCATAACTATTTATATTACATTAATTTATTTCAATATTTATTGCACTATTTAAATGCTTTAATCAAATACTGCATTGATACACCGCACACAAAAACGATTACCACTCGCTTCCGTGGCCGAACTTCGGGCAGTCCGACCACCACTCTGTGCTGCTCCTCCCTGTTTACAAGCAGCAGTTGAAATGCGCTGAGCCGGTCTTGCAAGAGATGCACTGTTGGACCCCGGAAGCGGAGGAGAAACTTAGGGACTGCTTTGAATTTGTGGATTGGGATGTTTTCAAAGAGTCCTCTGAGAATCTGGACAAGTATGCCGCAGTTGTCACAGGCTTCATCAGGAAATGTGTGGATAACTGCGTACCCACAAAGTCTGTACACGTATTTCCCAACCAGAAGCCCTGGATGTGTGCTGAAGTACACTGGCAGATCTGTGAGCGCAGCAGTGCATTTCACTCCGGATATACAGAGGCATACAAAAAGAGCAGGTATAATCTCCAAAAAGACCATTAAATATGGAAAGCGCCAGTACGCCCCCAAACTGGACTCTCAGTTTAATAGCACCGCAGACGCTCATCAGATGTGGCAGGGTATTCAGCTGATCACAGACTACAAACCCAGACACATGCGGCCACAGCTACCACCGCTTCACTCTTGGATGAGTTGAACGTGTTTTTTGCTCACTTCGAGCTCGCTAACATGGACAGGCCTGTGCGACCCTCCGCAGCGTCGCAAGACTCCAGCCTGAGGCTCTCCGAGGATGACATGAGAAAGACTTTTTCCCGACTCAGCATCTGCAAAGCACCTGGCCCAGATGTCGTCTCAGGTCGCATTTTAAAAACATGTTGCAACCAGCTAGCTGCTGTCTTTACAGCTATTTTTAACATATCTCTGAGGGTTTCATCTGTCCCCACCTGCTTCAAGCACACAGCCATCATCCCTGTCCCAAAGAAAAATAAAGTAGACTGCCCTAATGATCACTGGCTGGTGGCTGGTGCTAGAACACATCAAGGACATCATCCCGGACAGTCTTGACCCCCTCTAGTTTGCCTACCATTGAAACAGGTCTACTGAGGATGCCATCTCCATAACACTTCACACCACCCTGTCTCATCTGGAGAACAAGAACTGTTATGCCAGGCTGCTGATTGTGGATGACAGCTCTGCATTTAACACCATCATTCCATCCCAGCTCATCGCTAAACTCCTGGATCTGGGGCTTAGCTCTTCACTGTGCAACTGGGTACTGGACTTCCTCACCGGCAGACCTCAGCAAGTGCATATTGATGGAAAAACCTCCTCCATCATCACCATCAACACTGGTACTCTGCAGGGCAGTGTGCTGAGCCCCCTGCTTTACTCTCTCTACACCCATGACTACGTAGCTAAGTGCAGCTCTAACTTCATCTTCAAGTTTGCTGACAATAACACTGTAATAGGTCTGATCAGCGAAGACGATGAGACGGCCTATAGGGAGGAGGTCAGACTCCTGGCAGAATGGTGTCAACAATCTCACCATCAACATTAGCAAAACTAAGGAGATGATTGTGGATTTCTGCAAACACGCAACAGAGCACTGCCCCGTCTACATCTGAGGTGAGGCTGTGGATGGAGCATGTCAGCAGCTTTAGGTTCCATGGAGTCACCCTCACTGATGACCTTAAATGATCAATTCACACTGCGGTAGTAGTCAAGAAAGCCCAACAACACCTCTACTTCCTCAGGAGAATGAGTAAGGCCCGGATGTCCCCCACAACCCTGTACAGATTCTACAGGTGTACTGTGGAATCCATCCTGGCAGGATGCATCACATCCTGGTACGGCAACTGCTCAGTTCAGGACTGCAGAGCTCTGAAGCGTGTGGTCAATACAGCACAGCAGATCATAGGCACAGAACTCCCTGCGATCCATGACATCCACACTACATGCTGTCTCAGGAAAGTGAACCATATCAGGTGGGACCCCTGCCACCCTGCACTGTCACTTTTCACCCACCTCCCATCTGGGAAGCGATTAAAGTCCATTTGGACACGCACTTTCAGGTTCAGGAACAGTTTCTACCCAACTGCAATCAGACTCATGAAGAATCAGTAACCTTGTGTCACACCTCCACTTCTACCTGCACATATACTTCTGCCACTGTCTCTATTTATTCCTAGGATTCTGGTTTTATTTATTTACTTATTTATATTCATTTATTTATTGTGTGTGTGTTTTTTTTGTCTATGTTCACTGTCTATGGGGGCACATGCAAGCAAGCATTTCATTGTACATGGTACTTGTACACATGACAATAAAGAATTGAATTGAATTGATATTAATATTAAATTCTAAGAACAAACCAGAAAAAAACGTTTCTTCACCAGCTACATTATCCTGATAGTAGCTGAAGGAAAGCATATTCAGTTTATTGTTAAGGATGCACAATTAATTTTAGACATTAAACAATGTCTGTTATCCACACATTACTTTCAAAAATCAAGGGAGCTGTCATAAACTTTATAAACTGTCATCAACTTTAAAATACCACCATATGTATGTGCAATTGGCCTTCTCTGGAAGCCCTCTATTTATGCAAAGCCAATGGTGATGCTGTTTCAAAAAGCAAGTCAGGTCCAGTGGAAAATCTAAGGAAAAGTGACAACTGCTTAATAGTATGTTGTTAAATATCTCCCAGTGCTCTTCTCTTGGGCATTCATGTTGGCTGGAATCTCCACAGATTTTATAACTTTCTTTCCATTTGGCTGCTTATTTTTATATATAGCTACAAGGTCTTCAACTGGCTGCTTACAGATATGAGTATGTTTGTCCACTGTTCAGTTATACTGTATGTGCTGGTTTTTGAATGAGTGGTTTATGAGTCATTTCTTTGAGGAATTCTTCCAAATGTTTTGCTGAAGTATTTCAAGTAATTCTTCCTAATCAGCACTGCCATTTTCTGTCAGGCCCATTTCCTGGATCACAGATTCAGTTTTGGGTGAGATCACTCTTAACAAATCCAAAACTGGAACAATCTAAACAGCCAGCCAAATAGACTTATCTTGTCCATACTTTCCCTTTGCTGCTTTCCAAAGTCATATCGAGAGAATGACACTTTAAAACTATTTCCCATAGTGCACTGTTCATGAAAGTCCTGCCAAAATTCAGAAAAACAATCTCTTAAAGCTCCTCCTTCATCATGGCCCATCTCATTTTTTAGTAGAACAAGCTGGATTTTGGATTTTTCGCCTTTGTAAGATTTATCATCACAAAAATATCTTTAAGGACTGGCCCAAATGGAGTTGCAATGGTTTTCATCTTTTTCTCATACGTGCACTGTTGTCTGGTGAAAGACCATCTGTGTCTTCCAAAATGTGCCCATCCATCTCAAAGAAGTTTCCAATGTAAATTGTTACAGTATTACTGTTATTCAAACAGAACCCTACAGATATATGCTGTTTTCACCTTCAAAGGCTGAAACAAACAAACCCTATCATTAAGCAAGTTAAACTTTGGACCCCTGCAGGACTGTTTTGCTCAGACAGACTGAGATGTGTATAGGGTTGCAGCCACTCTAGATGACTCTTCTATCAGCATACAGGACTATGCTGAGTATGTGACTGGGTACATTAGCACCAGTATTGACAACATCGTGCCCACAATACCAGCCAGGAAGTTCCCCAACCAGAAGCCCTAGATAAACAGTCAGGTATGCCACATACTGCGTGCCCGCTCTTTTGCATTTAGATTAGGCACTGAGATGGAGTGCAAAGCTGTGAAGCACGGACTAAGAAACGCCATCACAGCAGCCAAGAGGCAGTACAGGTAGAAGCTGGAGGGTATGTGGCAGGGCCTACAGCACATCACAGACTACAGGACCACCACCAACACAATCATCTCCATAGACAGTCTGCTGGATGATCTCAACACTTTCTTTACCCGCTTTGAGACATCCAGCAACAGCACAGAGTGGAGACACACACACACCTGGACCGTTCAACCCCCTCCCCTCCCCCAATGGTCTCTTCAGGTCAGGTACACAAAGCACTAAGGAAGATCAACCCCTGTAAGGCAGCTGGACCAGACAACATCCCTGGGCGGGCTCTCAGAGCATGTGCCAACAAGCTGGCTGATGTTCTCTGTTCCATCTTCAACCTTTCCCTTAGTCAGAACATTGTTCCATCCTGCTTTAAGACTACAATCATCGTCCCCCTTGCTAAAAAAAGCACACCCACCTGCCTGAATGACTACAGGCCAGTAGCACTCACTCCAATCATCATGAAATGTTTTGAGAGAGTGGTGCTGGCCCACATTCAGAGCAAAATACCGGACACTCCAGGCACCCTGCGGTATGCCTACCGGCCCAACAGGTCCACCTCAGATGCCATCGCAGCCGCACCACATTATTCCTTCTCCCATCTGGAGAACAAAGACTCCTATATCAGAATGTTCTTTGTTGACTACAGCTCTGCCTTTAACACGGTTATCCCCCATAAACTCACTCATAAACTGTCTGCACTTGGCGTGCACCCCACCCTCTGTGACTGGCTCCTAGACTTTCTGACTGGCAGGCCCCAGTTTGTCAGGATTGGTAACAGGATTTCAGCCACCATTATCACAAACACAGGCACCCCACAGGAGTGCGTCCTCAGCCCCATCCTCTACACCCTGTTCACCAATGACTGTGTCTTCTCCCACAAAGATAACATCATCCTAAAGTTCACAGACGACACCGCACTGATAGGACGCATCACTGGTCGGGATGAGGTGGCTTACAGGAGGGAGGTGGACAGTCTGGTGTCGTGGTGTGAGGACATCAACCTCACCCTCAACACAGACAAGACGAAGGAGGTGATAGTGGACATGAGGAAGGAGAGGAGGCCACACCGACCACTGCTCATCTGAGGGCTTGAAGTGGAGAGGGTAAGCAGCATTAAATACTACCTCACTTGAACACTTAATACCACACAGCTGGTCAAGAGGGCTCAACAGTGGCTGTACATTCTGAGGAGGGTGAGGAAGTTTGGTATGTCAACTAAAATCTTCAGCAACTTTTATGGCTGCATTGTTGAGAGCATCTTGACCAGCTGCATCACCGTGTGGTGCAGCAACACTACTGATATAGACTGCAAACGCCTGCAGAGAGTGGTAAAGACTGCTGAGAAGATCACCAGGACCCCACTGCCCTCTCTGCAGAGCATATACAACTGCAGAGTCTGGAGGAGAACTGCCTCGATCCTCCAGGACCCCACCCAGCCCCAACATGAACTGTTCACACTTCTACACTCAGGCAGGATGTATAGAAGCATGAAATGCAGGACTTCCAGGCTAAAGAACTCTTTCTTTCCCAAGGCCATTAGACTCCTAAATAACTGACTGGAGTTTATCACCATGGTTCACCTCCATTCTATGTACCTCACACAACTGTAACTGTATTTGACTTGTTCATCACACACCTAACTGCACATTACACCTGTGCCCCGCTGGGATGCCTGGAGGAAGGAGGAACCGGGAGAGCGACACTTCTTTTCCCTGGGTACCCGGCTTGTCCTTGATGCCTGGGGGACAGCACTTCCGGGACACCAGAAAGTGCTGACAGACCAGGGATGGTTTATGCTCAGAGTGCATAGGGGTGCAAGGGCAGCACTTCCGCCACACTGGGGAGTGCTGCCGGAAGTTCATCCCCAGGCACCAGGGGCACATCCGGGGCGGGATTAAAGGGGCCTCCTCATTCCAATCAAGGAGCTGGAGTCAGGTGGAAGAAGGACGGAGCTGGCGAGACAAGAGTGGAGGCGGCCAAAAGAACCAAGGACTGTGCACTGTAAATAATAGTTATTTGTAAATATTTATATGAATAAACGTGTGTGTTGTGGACAATGCGTTGTCATGTCTGTCTGTGGCCGGGATAGGTTTTACATTCTATTCTGCTTTTATACTTTATGCGGCCTCTGTTACTTATTATCTATCTGCTACTTATTATTTATGTTTATCTTTATACGTTGGTTTTGTCATTTGGTGTGGACAGCAAAGAAAGAATTTCATTGTACAGGGAAATGTGTTTCCTTACTGTGCATATGACAATAAACTTTGAACTTGAAGTGATGTACCCTCTGTACAGGCAGCGAAATCATCAATGAAACTCTCAGCACAAATCACATACAAGCTGGTGGGCAGTTCTTTAAGTGGAATACTGTTTAATGGGCTAGGGGAGTATAAACATGCATTGCCCGCAGAACTGCTCTTCAAAAGATCAACTGAATTTGATTTGTGACTTTCTCTATTGCCAACTTTTTATTCTTTGTTGTGAGATCATTTCTTGCAAAGTGATCTTGATTCACTTGGGCATTACTCTGATATGTTAATGGATTACTGTACATAAAAATCATGTATGTAAACCAAAGAGGACTGACACGATAATGTTTTAAAAAAGAGCTATTTTGTGTAATTCAAGCTTCATGGACATTTCTTGATCTCAAGAAAGTGATAAGGTCATTCCTCCTCTTAATATGTTAAAAATGGAGTAATAATAAACATTTTAGTGGTAGTTGTAAAATATGCTGATTTTAAGTGCAAAACTACAATACAAAAAGTCAATAAATTAATAAAACCTTTAATAATATGCACAATGTTTCTTCAGTCACTTTAGTGTACAATACCAATTAGTTCCTTCCTGACGTTAAAATATATTTTAAAATATTAAATACCTTTTATGAACTGTTATTCATCAAGCTGAAGCATCCACATACCATACGTACTCTCTGTTACACAGCCTTTAGTAAACTCACTTTGCCGGTCCTTAAATATTTATGCATCAATACATATTTTATATGTATTTTCAATTAGACTAGTGCTAGTGGTGTTATTACAGCAAAGAAGCTCAGCTCTAATACTGTTCAAATCATGTGGCACCATTTTGTCCAACGAAAGCTTGAGTAATACGTCTAATTTTGAGATACTAATTCAAAATTATGAGACAATAAGTCATAATTATGACATACTTATTCGAAATTAGAGATACTCACTCATAATTATGAGATACTAAGACATAATTACAAGATACTTTTTTTCAGTTTTTTTGGTAGAAATGGGCTTTCTTCGTCTTGTCTTGACCTATCAATATATATGAAATTCATACATGGATGTCCTATGTTTATACCTCTAGGTGGAATTCCACATGCTCTTGTTAATGTAGCATGGCAGAATGAAGAAATCCATCAGAGCATTTCCTTTAATCAATGACTATGAAGAATTTTTTAAAAAGATCAATCAGAGTATAGATAATTGGTATGGTCCAGAAACGCAACTCTGATATTAAGCATTCTATAAAGTCCCAAAACAGATAATCATTAACAATCATGGGTTATACCTGGTGAGAAGAAATAAGACTTCTTATATGTACACCGTTATCAGAGAACGAAAATGTCACATGTAATCTCATTTTCTAATTTGAATGTGCTGGGTCAAATGTTAGAATGTACTAATTAAAGAGGCAGGCAGTTTCAAGCACATTGTTTCCTTACGGCCTTAATGATCCATCATATATATAGAATCAAATATGCAGTACATTTCAATTTTATATGCAATGCATGTTCAAATATACTTGTTACTGAAAATGTTGTATTTCAATTATAATCATAAAATATATTTTGTAAATATATTTATATATTTAAATTATATTGCAAGATATGTCCACATATTTGGGTATACTGTGAGTGGCAGAGTACATGATGCTGCTCAGATAGGCCACATCCTTCATCACTCTAAATTGTACTAAGCAGGTTAGAGATGTTATAAGTGACCTTAAGACCTGTTTCTGAAGTTCACATATAACTAGCTTGGTTTTCAATTGCCTCCTAGTGGTCAAACTGTTCATTTCAGTTCATAATTTAGCTGTAGGTTATTGTGGGTAAAAGGCAAAGCTATCAGAAAAAAGAGAAAGTTGCAACTATACAGAGATAGTGCCAGATGATGAGCACTGGTGATGTCACATTCCTGTGGTATTATGAGAGGGCCAGCCTGCCAGGTCATGATGAAAAATGAGCTGCTGTGCAGACAGAGAAGAGTAGAGAGAACATGTACAAATCTCATAAACACATGCAAGGAAACAGCTTGATAAACTTCTTTTTGTACTGTTAAATCCTCTGTCTCACTTCAAGACCAAGTCAAGAGGAAGTCCAGATATTGGCCTAAGCAGTCTGAAAAGAACACAAAGAACGGAATACTCTTAAATTTACCATAGCTATGCATGTAATGAAACAGAGGACACTTAATGAAAACAAATTTAGAAATGATGACACACATTGATCACAATGAGATCATTGCAGAACTATGTCTGTACGTGAGATTTTTCGATGAGGAGAGCTTCCGCAAGAACTTGCTCAGTCTAATTCCACTGGAGGGACAGACAACAGGGGAAATCATTTTTCAGAAATTTTTTTAATGAAAACTAGATTTGCAACAAGCAAATCTGCTATTAACAGATGGCACCCCTTCCATGAGAAGAAGGATCCAGGGTCCATCAGTCCGCATGGCTGATCTTGCACCACAAATGAAATTTCTACATTGCCTGATACATTAAAGCATTTTGTGTGCAAAACTCAGAGATGAGTTAAAAAAACACAATGGAAAGTATTATGTTGATGATTAATTTCATCAGAGCAACTTCGAGCTTACAACAACACTTGTTTTGCAAATTCCTATCTGATATGTCAGCCGAGCACAATCATTTACTTGTGAATAATGATGTTAGGTGGCTAAGTAAGGGCAATGCACTTAACACTAGAATCCCTGAAGCCTACGAAAAAACTTATAATCCCGGGCCACCTTAAATTCCTTCACACCTCTCCATTAGCGTCTTTTGTTTTGCAAATGTGTTGATCAGCACAAGCAGCCTGCTATCCCATATTGTATAGGATAAATAATATGTCATTATTTGAAACACATGACCTTCGCATCCTGCGGACAATTACATTCTAAATTTAGCACATTTCTTTCACAACCTTCAAATTAGAAACTTTGCTAAACAAAACCTGCCCAATTTTCCTCACATCCCTCCTACTTCTATTCCAGAAAAATATTGATCAGTCTTAAGGACTCAGACAGCATTTCTGTAATATATAAAAACATTTTACAGTCCTTCCTTTCAAAGATCCACGAGTACATTGGGAAAAGGAGCTCTCAATCAACATCTCAGAAAAGGAGTGGAAGGTAGCAACTTAAAATTATTGTATATATCGAGCTCATCTGTCTCGTTTGAAATTGTCCAAAATGTTTCCAGGGCGATACCCAACCTGCAAACGTTGCAATCAAGTTCCAGCCTCACTGGGCCACATGTTTTGGGCCTGCACCAAATTAACATCACTTTGGACCAAAATCTTTAAATGCCTTTCAGACAGCCTTGGTGTCACAATCCCTCCTAATCCATTAACAGCTGTGTTTGGTGGACTCCCAGATGGGCTTAAAGTGGAGAAGGACAAGCAAACTGGGATTGCCTTTACTTCACTGTCACACACACGCTCTTAGGAGACAGTCAACAAGCCCGGAGGTAAGTGGAATATCGCGAGACAAGGGGTCGATCCATGGTAGTAACACCTCTCTCTCTCTCTTCAGACAATAAGAAGAAATATAAAATACCTTCAAAACTTCCGGGTCCCCAAGATGGCGACCGATTGTCACGTCCTCCTCTTACTCCCAAAGACAACGTCACTTCCAGCACCCTCGTCACGACATCACTTCCGGTCCCACCCTCACGACATCACTTCTGACTCCACATCACTTCCGGCCTCCAAAGATGATGCCACTTCCGTCTGACAGCCATCACGTCATCTCCTGCCAACTCACTTCCCGTCCACCATATTTTTCTGTATAAAAACCCTATTCTTGCATATGTAAATGGTCAATTACTATACAGTATTTTGATCACGATTTCTGGACTTTTTTTCATTATTGTCCTTTGGACATTATACCGGGATGGTCCCAAAGTCTTTTTTGTTGTGTTGGAGTCTTCTAATTCATCACAGCGTGTAGACTTATCCTGCTCAACTGGAAGAATCCTAACTCGCCTCTTTTAACTCACTAGGTAACTGATGTTTTATATTATTTGAAATTGGAAAAAATCAAATTCTCACTTAGAGGATCTGTGCAAATTTATTTAAAACCTGGCAGGATCTATTTAATACCATTTTAGAATAAGCATTTAAATTGAGGAAGTGGATTATCTTCCCCTTTTTTCATTCTATTCGTTTTATTTATTTATTTATTCTTTCATTCATACATTTATTTATTTATTTGTTTGTTTGTTTGTTTGTTTATTCTGCTATTAATGTTTTACTCTGTTGGCCTAGATCTCTTTCTCATGGGTGGGGGTTGATTTGATTTCAACCTAGTTCTGTAGAATTTGACTTGCTTTTATGGATTTTAATAAATTCAATGAAATGTTTAAAAAAACTTTCAACATTTAAATGGACCTAATCTTGGTTTGCAAGGAAAGGACAAAACAGTCAATGATGTTGTGGGAAAACTTAACAGATTTAAAGAGTCACTGGAATTGTTTTCAAATGACTACAGGAAAAATGATTAATTTCCTGACACAGTCTTACCTTAAATTTTATAAGGCCCATATATGTATTATCTCATAATTGTTTCTAGCTCACTTTCACTTATTTTTATTTATTGCCTAATGACAAATAATACGGAAGAAGTGTTAAAACTCTTAAGTGTCTGTTTGAGGTATGTAAAAGATGCCTATGAAAGCTTGTGTTACAAAGTCAAAGACAAAAGACTAGCATTTTAAGAGTTGCAACAGGGCCATAGCAAGGCGTAAGGCACATGGGTGAGTGTCTATATAGCAATAAACCCTTGATTTATAACTGTACTGTAAGTTCTGGGAAAGCCTTTTTGCTAAAATTTCCCTCTTTCCCTACTTAATCCTGCGAACAGCCTTGGGTGGGGTTGTTGACTGCCAGACCTTGAATCATATAGTAAGTAAGTAAAATAAATATTTGAAAGTGATTCTCTAAGCAATGGTTATTGCTAAAAAAAAATCTGACCTTGGTAAAATGGGGCATACGGCTGGATGCTCAGAATTGCTGTTTCCCAGTTAAGGTTGATTGTCATTTTACATGTTGACTAGTTTTGGTATTTATGTTAATAAATTCGTGAAAAAGTGAAATAAAGTCATAGAAAAGCCAATAAAAATGGAAAATGTGACCATTTGAGAGCAAATGGTGTGTTATTTTATGGAATGACTAGTCAAAGAAAATAAGAAATATAAACAGTAGCATACCAGGAAAACTGAGTCCGGTGACAATATAGACTCAGAAGATGAGAGATTTCAACATTAAACAGAAATAGAACCTTTTCTATAGTACATTAATGGGTGATAGTACTTATGATTATAATAGAAATGAAGACAGCAGAGAACATTATTGGGGTGCCTCTCCCTTCACAACAGGACATATTTTACAAACGTAGTGTCCGCAAGGCCTGCAGCATTCTGCAGGACCCCTTACACCCCTCACATGGACTTTTCACACTTCTGCCATCCAAGAGAAGATACTGCAGCATCAGAGCCAGATCTGCCAGGCTGCAGGAGAGTTTTTACCCCCAAGCTGTTAGACTCCTTAACACCAGGCTGCCCCCTGGGATCTTCCACTCTGCCTCAACCACCTCTAAAAACAGAACTTTTATACATGTGAGCCACTTTCCTGTAAAGACGAGTGTGCATGTAGAAAAGAACTGAACATCTCATACTGACCTTTAAGGATTTTGACACTCTTGATATCCTTCTGCTGTGAAACATTCTGACCTGTCATTGTTTACACATGTCTTAAACAAGTATTATCATACGCTGATAATTTCTGTATTATCTATATCTATTATTTATTTATTATATTACATATCTATTGACTATATTTATGTATCTAGATTGCAAATACCATAGATAGATAGATAGATAGATAGATAGATAGATAGATAGATAGATAGATAGATAGATAGATAGATAGATAGATAGATAGATAGATAGATAGATAGATACTTTATTAATCCCAAGGGGAAATTCACATACATCAATGTTCATATTGCTAACTAAATGTCAATATTGCTGCTACTTCTTTGTCTCGTCTTTGCACAATGTCTTGTCTTGTTTGTGTTTTAATTTTAAATTTTAATTTTAATTCTATTTTTAATTTATTATTTGCACATCATGTTGTTACACTGTGGATCCTGAGCTTCGCAATTTTGTCTGTCTGTATACTTGTATATGGTTGAGATGACAATAAAGACTTTGATATTAAAAAGTACACTGAATGAATTTGGGTGTTTAAAAATTAATGTTACAACCAAGGAAAAATGTCATTCTATTTAGTTGACAGTGTAGTTATTGTTAAGATGTGTTTTCAATAGTCATAAATGCATAACCAGATTGTTTTGTACTTTCTTGGTGCCTGATTGCCTTTGCAGTTGCCTGCTGCCACACTTCAGCATCTGTGTTGTGTCTGTGTGTGTGTTTACGAGAGCTTGAAACTGTGGTGCCTGTTTGCACAAACACACACAGAGGTTGTCATGTGACTGTCTGTAGTTTAAGTGAAAATGTGTGTGTGTTCTGGGGGGGTGCATTTGGGGGGAGGTCTGTTGATAATGGGTGGATGGCTGGTGAGAGGAAACAGGTGTGCATTTGGGGGGAGGTCTGTTGATAATGGGTGGATGGCTGGTGAGAGGAAACAGCCTTAAAACAAATAAAGTGGAGCAGGATTTTGCCATTACTAGCACTGTTACTTCTGGATCTGGTGTTCTGGGTTCATATTGGTAATTATATTATTTAAAGAAAATATATATGAGAGCAGGTTCACCCTGAGCACATATGACAGACGTGAAAGGGTCTGGAGAAGCCGTGGAGAACGTTTTGCTGCCTGTAACATCGTTCAGCATGACCGGTTTGGTGGTGGGTCAGTGATGGTATATCTGGGGAGGCATAACCATGGAGGATGCTAACATCGTTCAGCATGACCGGTTTGGTGGTGGGTCAGTAATGGTATATCTGGGGAGGCATAACCATGGAGCGATGCAGAGACCCTAGACAACGGCATCTTGATTCCCATTAGGTATCGGGATAAAATCCTTGTACCCATTGTCAGACCCTGTGCTGGTGAGGTGGGTCCTGGGTTCCTCCTGGTGCACCACAATGCCCGGCCTCAAGTGTTTGCGAGAGTATGCAGGCAGTTCCTGGAGGATGAAGGAACTGATACCATTGACTGCCACCTCACGCTCACTAACCTGACCTCAATCCAATAGAACAACTATGGGACATTATGTTTCAGTCTATCCAGGTTGCACCTCAGACTGTCGAGGAGCTTGGTGATGTCCTTGTCCAGATCTGGGAGGAGATCCCCCAGGACACCATCCGTCGTCTTATTAGGAGTATGCCTCCCCCAATGTTGTCAGGCATGCATACAAGCACGTGGGGGCCATACAAACTACTGAATACAATTTGAAGTTGCTGCAATGAAATTTCGACAAAATGGACTCGCCTGCCTTCCGCATCATTTTTTCACTTTGATTTTCAGGGTGTCTTTGATTTCAGCCCTCTGTAGGTTGATAATTTTCATTTCCATGAAATGATGTGCCATCCTTTCATTTCTAACACATTACCCAGTCCATATATTTTTTTAACTAAATATATTTTACATTGTAAATGAAAATATATCCATATACAGTATATTATCTCACATGCTTTCTTCCATAACCTCTTGTAATGGCTGGTTCCCTTAACAGAGGAATCACAGGCATACAGAGGAAAGCAGAAACTGGCAGTGATAGTGTACAGTTGAGAATACTGGCAGCTAAGGGTGTTTCAGGAGGGAAGTTATTAATTTGTTCAATTCAGTGTATTTATATTAACATCCTTTTTATTATGAGGATGAGGACAGTCTCTTGGCTTATTTTCTTATAGCTGTATAACAATGTTTATGTTTCATAATTCTTGCTTCAAACACATTTCCCTCGGGAATAATTATCACATATAAGTAAGAATTTCACTGTACTCTATACACAAAATAAAATAAGGACCATATAAAATTGTAAAAGTCTTTCTTCTTTACCTATATGCTGAGAATACTTTAGCAGGATAATAAAGAGTGAGTCAGATCATGGAGGGCAGGGGAAGGTTACACCCAATACAAAGTAGGTCTCAGCTACAGGCTGAAAGAGCAACAAAAAAGGTATCCCATTGGCTGGTGAGACAGCAAGATGGCTGCCTTAAACAGCGGGCCTCTAAAGGAACATCAGGGGCCAGCAGAAGGAGCTCTAGTGTGAAATTCTTACTGCAGTATTTTAACTGGCCCTTACAGGAGAATTAATTCTGTGACTTCACTGAAGGAGACACCAGGACAAGATTTCCATAAACTCACTAGGCTTGGAGTTGGAAGGTCAGTGGACTCAAGTGACAGAAATAAGAGAAAGTTGACAAGATAGAGAGAGAAACTGAGAAAGAAGGCACTGGTGTTACTATGCAGAGGTGGGCAAGAAGAAGAGACACCTCACTTGTGACATGGTGGTTCAACACTTGTGTAGTCATATCAAAAAAAGTTGAGCATTTATTTATTTAAATTTGTTCATTTGTTACTCAGATATCTTACTTTGTTGACTGCTCCTCTGATTATATTTTTTGAATCAGTTCTCCATTTTGTATATCTTGGAAAGTTATAAGGTTTAAAGAATTGCTAGCTACATTTGTTAAAATTTAAATTGCAAAATATGAATTTGAAAAGAGGTGACAAGAACTCCTGTTAAGAGAATTAATATCAAGGAGCCAAAGGACATGGAGAATTTGGTACTGAAAACAGAACCATGAAACAGCATCCAGCTTCTGACTGCAGAACTAAATGAATAACTAAAGTAGGTTAACATTACTATGTAAATGCAAATGAAAACATGCCATGTTAGAATAAAGCCTTAGCGCTTTTACACTGAGCATACACATAGACCACAATGGTTATCTAAAATCTATTTGCTGCATTTATGACATATAGTCAAAATGACAGAACAATAGCATCGCAGACCAAAGCACTTCTCAAACATGAGGGTTCAACTAACTACAGAGGTCTACATTCGTGTGTGTGTGTGTGTGTGCGTGTGTGTGTGTGGGCGTGTGAATGTGTGTGCCTCTCTACTTATAATATTCATGTTAATCATTAAAATTATGTATCGAGCTCATCTGTCTCGCTTAAAACTGTCCAAAATGTTTCCAGGGCAAGATCCTACCTGCGAACGCTGCAACCAAGCTCCTGCCTCACTGGGTCCCATGTTCTGGGTCTGCACCAAATTAACATCATTTTGGACAAAAATTTTTAAGTGCCTTTCAGACAGCCTTGGGGTCACAATCCCTTCTAACCCACTAACAGCTGTGTTCGGTGTTCTTCCAGATGGACTTGAAGTGGAAAAGGACAAGCAAATTGTGATTGCATTCACTACACTTTTGGCACAAAGACTTATTCTGTTAACACTAGAATTACCAGAGCCTACGAAAAAACTCGTAGATCTGGCACACCTTAAATTGCTTCTTAAAACTGTTCTCACCTCTCCGCCAGCATCTTTTGTCATCTAAATGTACTGATAAAGAAATGCTGCAAGCAGCCGGCTCTTCCATCCCCCCCACCGACTTAGAACGTACAGGAACTTCTCCCCCTGGTGTCTTGATTGATTATCTGGGAGTGAAGTGAAGTTTTAGAGTGGAAATAATAAATTGTTATTTGGAACACACGCATTGCATGTGTGTTGCGTTTCTACAGTAATCTGTGTAAACACATTTTTAAAACAGAAAATGTTTTATATTCTAGTAACAAATGACAAAATGTAGGCATAAACTATATAATGTATGAAGCCTGAAGTCCAAATATCAAAGAAACACTTTCACAAAAGGTACAAAAAAAAAGCTGCCTTAGTATGCGACATTGACACGCATGTACCACGACTGCCACTGTGGCGCAACAGTATCAGTTGCTGACGGACAATCAGGAGGTCACGAGTTTGATCCTGGATGCCTCCCTTTTGAGAAGTGAAGTGTTCTTATTTTTACTGTTTTAGAATAAAAAGATACATTTGATTTCAGTCTGTAACAGCCGGTGTAACTTATGATATTTGCAAAGGTTAGCTTTGGTTTTTTTTTTTAATTCACTTTTCATTCTCTGTCGCATTCAGGATCCTTCCCTACCACCTACCTCCCCCCATCTGACACTGCTGTTTTCACATAAAGACGCGCTATAGCTCTGCATTTTATCACAATACATACGACCACGTGTTTTTTTTCCCAATTTTGCCAGTCCCCACATGTTGCTGTATGCTGTTTCTTTTGTACTCCAGGACATGTAGAGGAAAGCATAGTAAAGAGTAGTAACTTCAGCGCTATATGCAATCATCAGACACTCCCCATCTGATGCTGTTTTCAAATAAAGACGCGCTATAGTTCTGTAGTGTACTTGTGACTGCATTGTCGTACCAATGCTTGCAAACTGAAGTGTCTGCATGCACTTTTCGTGGCATTACATGTGTATTTTTTGAGCATGCTCATGTACAGTAGCTCAAACACAGGAATATGTTGATGTAAACCATAAGAAAAGAAGTGCACTTTTATTCAAGACTATAACCGAAGAAAAAAGAAAGCAAGTTGCAGTAGGCGGTTGATAAGACAGCTTGCGTGGTGGAATGCTAAGAACTGCTGATTTCCATTCCGTGCTATCTAACTGTTAACATTTGAATCTGATGATTGCATATAGCGCTGTCTTATTCAGTGTGCGCAAGAACATGCAGGTGGCCAGTTGCTGCATGCTACAACGCATATTTTTAAAAAAGAAAGAGACAAATATATGTGACGTTTTCAAGAAATCATTTTATGACACGAATAGTACCAATCAGAAAACATTGTCGAAGTAATGCAATATTATTTGAAAACGAACAGCGTCAGGTTGGGTGTGAAGTTATACTGGCGCTGTTTGAGTCAGATCAGAAGCTGAATGAGCTGAACAAGCTCCTGTTCTGACTCTAAGTAAAAAGCATGAATTAATCAACAGAAATAACCGCGATCGACATTTTAAACTTAACGATTTACAGTGCATACCAATTTATAAATTTTATGTCCATTTGAGGAAAAAAAAACACGTTCTCCAAAGCTGAGAATCGAACTCACGTCTCTGTAGAACAGCAAAATTGCTGTGCTTCAAATGAGCAAATTTTAGCATTAAGCCACGGAAAGTATTGTAACATCCTTGAACCTTTTGTGAAAGTGTATATTTGATGTTTGGACTTCAGGCTTCACACATTCTATAGTTTCTGCCTACATTTTGTAACATTTATTACTAAAATATGAAAAAGTTTCTGTTTTAGCAATGTGTTTACACAGATTACTGTAGAAACGGAACACATATGAAATGCATGTATTTAAAATAACGATCTATTATTTCCATTCTAAAACTCTAGCAGTTCAGTCACTCCCAGATAATCAAACAAGGCCTGAGCTGGGAAAACTTAGTGAACGTTCTGCGACGGTGGGGGATGGAATAGCCGGATACTTGCTGCTCCTCTTAATCGGCACATTTAGAAGACAAAAGAGAGGTGAGAACGGTTTTAAGGTGGGCCGGATCTACGAGTTTTTTCGTAGACTCTGGTAATTCTGATGTTAAGAGTCTATTATCGTTTCTGCAGCTATCAGTGCCAGCAGTTCAGTTTCAAGAAGAAACTATTCCGACGCTGCTTGCCGCAAATGATCCCACCTGCCTCTGAACGCAAAGATTGCCTCTTATGGGAGTTTCTCAATCCGAGCAACACCTGATGCTCACCTGCAGTTTCTTTGTCCATAGCTCACAATCGAAGTATTCTGCCCTAAGCATTCTGTTTTACAGAGTGAAATAGAAATTTGGCAATTAAGGTTTTCTAGTGAGGCGCCGTGGCTTAGCTGGTTAAAGTGCCTGTCTTGTACACAGGAGATCTTGAGTTCAAATCTCAGCGGTGCCTTCTTCACTCTGCGTCCTTCAGTTTCTTTTCTACAGTACACGCACAGCTGAATCGGTGGTAAAGTGAACTTGAAATTAGACTGCGTTCAAACCATGCTGCACACCTGCCCGCATAAACTAATAGATTATACGTATTTATTTGTTTATTTATTTATTTATTTTTAAGTCTTTAAGGGCAGTCGACTAAAGAAAATGGATAACCCCGATGAAAAATGACTTTAAGGTGCCTTTGAAGATGAAGACTGCTTTTCTAAGTTACGTGATTCTTTTGTGTTTTTCAGATGACATCCTGGTCGTCCTCATCACGGATTATGTGAACGTTGTCTCTTCGTCGATCGCTTCCTTTGAACATTGAATTCAAACATCTTAAGGCAAACTTCCGTCTTTCCAAAAGCATCTGATCGTGGAGCTGCTCTTGCTGAAAGTGCGTTCTCCTTTAATTTTTTTTTATTATTACAAAGAGGTGGACATTTGTTGCATGTTAACTGGCTCTTAGGGATACGAGGTCCATCCATCCATCCATCCATTTTCCAACCCGCTGAATCCGAACACAGGATCACATTGCTAAAAACTCTCTGTCGATTCAGGCGCCGTGGCTTAGCTGGTTAAAGCGCCTGTCTAGTAAACAGGAGATCCTGAGTTCGAGTCTCAGCGGTGCCTGATCTTTATCATTTTCCTTTGATTGGGTTTTCATTTTGGCTCTCGGATGTGCCTGAGAATGTTGCGAGGAACAAGTTAGCTTTGTCCGTTTCAGTGCGGAAGACGGTGGTGGAGCAGAGATCTCAGCTTTAGTTCTCTATGCTTTGGCCACTGAACGAAAGAGAGAAAAGCGAAAGCCTGTCTGCTTGCCTACCTGCGTGACGTGTAACAGATTGTCTGTAGCAAGGCAGCAATGAGAGAGAGCAAATGATCACGATATAAGTGCAGATGAAGTGTGCGTGCTTAAACATAGATCTTGGCATTAAGCCTTACCAGATCTGTTAATTTGAATATAGCAGGAATGGACAGAAGGAAAGGTACATCTTTCACGTGACAAGGTGGCCGAGTGGTTAAGGCGATGGACTGCTAATCCATTGTGCTCTGCACGCGTGGGTTCGAGTCCCACCCTTGTCGTAACTTTAAACCTTAAGAGTCTATTATCGTTTCTGCAGATATCAGTGCCAGCAGTTCATTTTCAATAAGAAAATATTCTGACGCTGTTTTCCGCAAAGGATCCCACCTGCCTCTGAACGCAAAGATTGCCTCTTATGGGAGTTTCTCAATCCGAGCAACACCTGATGCTCACCTGCAGTTTCTTTGTCCATAGTTCACAATCGAAGAATTCTGCCCTAAGCATTCTGTTTTACAGAGTGAAATGGAAATTTGGCAAGTGAAGTATTCTAGTGAGGCACCGTGGCTTAGCTGGTTAAAGCGCCTGTCTTGTAAACAGGAGATCCTGAGTTCAAATCTCAGCGGTGCCTTCTTCACTCTGCGTCCTTTAGTTTCTTTTCTACAGTACACGCACAGCTCAATCGGTGGTAAAGTGAACTTGAAATTAGACTGCGCTCAAACCTTGCCGCATACCTACCCGCATAAACTAATAGATTTAATTTATTTATTTATTTATTTATTTTTAAGTCTTTAAGGGCAGTCGAATAAAGAAAATGGATAACCCCGATGAAAAATGACTTTAAGGTGCCTTTGAAGATGAAGACTGCTTTTCTCAGGTACGTGAGTGTGATGTGTTTTTCAGATGACATCCTGATCGTCCTCATCACGGATTATGTGAACGTTGTCTCTTCATCGAGCGCTTCATTTGAACATTGGATTCAAACAACGTAAGGCAAACTTCCGTCTTTCCAAAAGCATCTGATCGTGGAGCTGCTCTTACTGAAAGTGCGTTCTCCTTTATTTTTATATTTTTATTACAAAGAGGTGGACATTTGTTGCATGTTAACTGGCTCTTAGGGATACAAGGTCCATCCATCCATTTTCCAACCCGCTGAATCCGAACACAGGGTCACATTGCTAAAAACTCTCTGACGATTCAGGCGCCGTGGCTTAGCTGGTTAAAGCGCCTGTCTAGTAAACAGGAGATCCTGAGTTCGAGTCTCAGCGGTGCCTGCTCTTTATCATACTCCTTTGATTGGGTTTTCATGTTGGCTCTCGGATGTGCCTGAGAATGTTGCGAGGAACAAGTTAGCTTTGTCCGTTTCATTGCGGAAGACGGTGGTGGACCAGAGATCTCAGCTTTAATTCTCTATGCTTTAGCCACTGAACGAAAGAGAGGAAAGCGAAAGCCTGTCTGCTTGCCTACCTGCGTGACGTGTAACAGATTGTCTGTAGCAAGGCAGCAATGAAAGAGAACAATTGATCACGATATAAGTGCAGATGAAGTGTGCGTGCTTAAACATAGATCTTGGCATTAAGCCTACCAGATCTGTTAATTTGAATATAGCAGGAATGGACAGAAGGAAAGATGCATTTTTCACCTGACAAGGTGGCCGAGTGGTTAAGGCGATGGACTGCTAATCCATTGTGCTCTGCACGCGTGGGTTCAAATCCCACCCTTGTCGTAACTTTAAATCTTAAGAGTCTATTATCGCTTCTGCATCTATCAGTGCCAGCAGTTCAGTTTCAAGAAGAAAATATTCCGACGCTGCTGATCCCACCTGCCTTTGAACGCAAAGATTGCCTCTTAAGAAAGTTTCTCAATCCGAGCAACACCTGATGCTCACCTGCAGTTTCTTTGTCCATAGCTCACAATCGAAGTATTCTGCCCTAAGCATTCTGTTTTACAGAGTGAAATGGAAATTTGGCAAGTAAGAGTTTCCAACGAGGCGCCGTGGCTTAGCTGGTTAAAGCGCCTGTCTTGTAAACAGAAGATCCTGAGTTCAAATATCAGGGGTTCCTTCTTCACTCTGCGTCCTTCGGTTTCTCTTCTACAGTACACACACAGCTGAATCGGTGTTAAAGTGAACTTGAAATTAGACTGTGTTCAAATCTTGCAGCATACCTGCCCGGATAAATTAATAGATTTTACGTATTTATTTATTTATTTATTTATTTATTTATTTATTTATTTATAAGTCTTTAAGGGCAGTCGACTAAAGAAAATGGATAACCCCGATGAAGAAATGACTTTAAGGTGCCTTTGAAGATGAAGACTGCTTTTCTCAGTTACGTGATTCTGTTGTGTTTTTCAGATGACATCCTGATCGTCCTCATCACGGATTATGTGAACTTTGTCTCTTCGTCGATCGCTTCCTTTGAAGATTGGATTCAAACAACATAAGGCAAAGTTCCGTCTTTCCAAAAGCATCTGATCGTGGAGCTGCTCTTGCTGAAAGTGCGTTCTCCTTTAAATTTTTTTTTATTACAAAGAGGTGGACATTTGTTGCATGTTAACTGGCTCTTAGGGATATGAGGTCCATCCATCCGTCCATCCATCCATTCATCCATCCATTTTCCAACCCGCTGAATCTGAACACAGGGTCACATTGCTAAAAACTTCCTAGTTTCAGGCGCCGTGGCTTAGCTGGTTAAAGCGCCTGTCTAGTAAACAGGAGATCCTGAGTTCGAGTCTCAGCAGTGCCTGCTCTTTGTCATACTCCTTTGATTGTGTTTTCATTTTGGCTCTCGGATGTGCCTGAGAACGTTGCGAGGAACAAGTTAGCTTTATCCGTTTCAGTGTGGAAGACGGTGGTGGAGCAGATATCTCAGCTTTAATTCTCTGTGCTTTGGCCATAGAACGAAAGAGAGGAAAGCGAAATCCTGCCTGCTTGCCTACCTGCATGACGTGTAACAGATTGTCTGTAGCAAGGCAGCAATGAGAGAGAACAATTGATCACGATATAAGTGCAGATGAAGTGTGCGTGCTTAAACATAGATCTTGGCATTAAGCCTACCAGATCTGTTAATTTGAATATAGCAGAAATGGACAGAAGGAAAGATGCATCTTTAAGGTGGCCGAGTGGTTAAGGTGATGGACTGCTAATCCATTGTGCTTTGCACGCGTGGGTTCGAATCCCACCCTTGTTGTAACTTTAAACCCTAACGCTAGAATTACCAGAGCCTACAAATAAACTTATAGATCTGGCACACCTTAAATCGCTTCTTAAAACTGTTCTCACCTCTCCGCCAGCGTCTTTTGTCATCTAAATGTACTGATAAAGAAATGCTGCAGCAGCCGGCTCTTCCATCCCCCCACAGACTTAGAACATACAGGAACTTCTCCCCCTGGTGTCTTGATTGATTATCTGGGTGTGAAGTGAAGTTTTAGAGTGGAAATAATAAATTGTTATTTGGAACACACGCATTTCATGTGTGTTGCGTTTCTACAGTAATCTGTGTAAACACATTTTTAAAACAGAAACTTTTTTATATTCTAGTAACAAATGACAAAATGTAGGCATAAACTATATAATGTATGAAGCCTGAAGTCCAAATATCAAAGAAACACTTTCACAAAAGGTACAAAAAAAAAGCCGCTGCCAAAAAAAGCCGCCTTAGTATGCGACATTGACACTCATGTACTACGACTGCCACTGTGGCACAACAGTATTAGTTGCTGATGGGCAATCAGGAGGTCACGAGTTCGAAGACCTTTTGAGAAGTGAAGTGTTCTTATTTTTACTGTTTTAGAATAAAAAGATACATTTGATTTCAGTCTGTAACAGCCGGTGTAACTTATGATATTTGCAAAGGTTAGCTTTGTTTTTTTTTTTAATTCATTTTTCATTCTCTGTCGCGTTCAGGATCCTTCCCTACCACCCACCTCCCCCCATCTGACACTGCTGTTTTCACATAAAGACGCGCTATAGTTCTGCAGTGTATCACGATACATACGACTACGTGTTTTTTTTCCCAATCTTGCCAGTCCCCACATGTTGCTGTATGCTGTTTCTTTTGTACTCCAGGACATGTAGAGGAAAGCATAGTAAAGAATAGTAACTTCAGCACTATATGCAATCATCAGACACTCCCCATCTGACACTGCTGTTTTCACATAAAGACGCGCTATAGTTCTGTAGTGTACTTGTGACTGCATTGTCGTACCAATGCTTGCAAACTGAAGTGTCTGCATGCACTTTTCGTGGCATTATACGTGTATTTTTTGAGCATGCCCATGTAGCTCAAACACAGGAATATGTTGATGTAAAAGCATAACAAAACAAGTGCACTTTTATTCAAGACTATAACCGAAGAAAAAAGAAAGCAAGTTGCAGTAGGCGGTTGATAAGACAGCTTGCGTGGTGGAATGCTAAGAACTGCTGATTTCCATTCCGTGCTATATAACTGTTAACATTTGAATCTGATGATTGCATATACCGCTGTCTTATTCAGTGTGTGCAAGAACATGCAGGTGGCCAGTTGCTGCGTGCTACAACACACATTTAAAAAAAGAAAGAGACAAATATATGTGACGTTTTCAAGAAATCATTTTATGACGCGAATAGTTCCAATCAGAAAACATTGTCGAAGTAATGCAATATTATTTGAAAACGAACAGCGTCAGGTTGGGTGTGAAGTTATACTGGCGCTGTTTGAGTCAGATCAGAAGCTGAATAAGCTGAACAAGCTCCTGTTCTGACTCTAAGTAAAAAGCATGAATTAATCAACAGAAATAACCGCGATCGACATTTTAAACTTCACGATTTACAGTGCATACCAATTTATAAATTTTATGTCCGTTTGAGGAAAAAAAAAAAACACTTTCTCCAAAGCTGGGAATTGAACTTGTGTCTCTGTAGCATGGCAGGGTTGCTGTGTTTTAAGTCAGCAAATTTTAGCGTTAAGCCACGGAAAGTATTGTAACATTCTTGAACCTTTTGTGAAAGTGTATATTTGATGTTTGGACTTCAGGCTTCACACATTCTATAGTTTCTGCCTACATTTTGTAACATTTATTACTAAAATATGAAAAAGTTTCTGTTTTAGCAATGTGTTTACACAGATTACTGTAGAAACGGAACACACATGAAATGCATGTATTTAAAATAGCGATCTATTATTTCCATTCTAAAACTCCAGCAGTTCAGTCACTCCCAGATAATCAAACAAGGCATGAGCTGGGAAAACTTAGTGAACGTTCTGCGACGGTGGGGGAAATCGGCACATTTAGAAGACAAAAGAGAGGTGAGAACGGTTTTAAGGTGGGCCGGATCTACGAGTTTTTTCGTAGACTCTGTTAATTCTAGTGTTAAATTGGAAGAATCCTAATTCTCCTCTGATAAGTCAGTGGGAAACCAATGTTTTATATTATTTGAATTTGGAAAAAATCAAATTCTCAGTTAGAGGATCTGTACAAAATTTTTTCAAAACCTGGCAGAATCTGATCAATATTATTTTAGAATAAGATAAATAACTATTACTGCATTTAATTCCCTTCTCCATCTCTTATTTACATATATATTTATTTCTCCCTTTCTTTTGCTTATTGTTGTCTTATTAAAAAGCCCTAAGCAATTCTCCTCTAGCTAAGCTTTCCTTCTCAGGGGTGGGGTTTGATTTGTCTTCAATTTGTTTGGTTATAAATTGATCTATTTGTATGGAATGATTACAATAAAATTAATAAAATTAAAAAAAAATCATTAAGCTTCAGTAACCTTGTGTGACTGAGTTATGATAACAGCAATTTGACCTTTTTATTTTCTCTCAGCATCAAGGCTTTTGTTTCTTTTACTCTTTACCTGTTTTTTCATATGATTTTATATATTTTTCTAACACAGGAGTAGAACGTTTAAGGGGCACGATTTTAGAAAGAAACAATGTTAGCTAGGTTTTGCCACTATTCATTACAAACATTTTAATGAGTTGTTCCAGATGTGTTTTCTCACTTGAGAATCGTGTCTAGCTCTGTGAGACTAGGTCAAAGCTAACAAGATCCCTAAAAGATGTCAATCAGCAAAGCAGGAACTTGATCATAGCTTTAATAATGCTATTTTCATTTTTCTGGTCCTTTCTGCAGCATTTGACACAGTGGATCACAGTATTCTTATTTCTCGTTTAGATAGATAGATAGATAGATAGATAGATAGATAGATAGATAGATAGATAGATAGATAGATAGATAGATAGATAGATACTTTATTAATCCCAAGGGGAAATTCACATACTCCAGCAGCAAAAAAAATTAAATTAAAGAGTAATAAAAAATGCAGGTAAAAAACAGACAATAACTTGAATAATGTTCAACGTTTACTCCCTCTGGTGGAATTGAAGAGACGCATAGTTTGGGGGAGGAATGATCTTCTCAGTCTGTCAGTGGAGCAGGACAGTGACAGCAGTCTGTTGCTGAAACTGCTCCTCTGTCTGGAGATGACACTGTTTAATGGATGTAGTGGATTTTCCATAATTGATAGGAGCCTGCTGAGTGCTCGTTGCTCTGCTACGGATGTCAAACCGTCCAGCTCTATGCCAACAATAGAGCCTGCTTTCCTCACCAGTTTGTCCAGGCGTGAGGCATCTAGAACAGTGTGTTTGTATTAAGGGTGCTGCATTAATTTGGTTTCTTTCTTATCTGTTGCATAGAACATTGTCAGTAATTTTAGGTGAGTTTTGCTCCTTTTCTTCACCTGTTCCATCTGCAGTTCCTTAAGGATCTGTTCTAGAATCAGTTCGTTTTTGCTTATATTGTCTCCCACTGGATAAAATCATCAGGAAATATAACATTTATTTTCACTTTTATGCAAACGACTTAAAACTTTATTTCTCATTGAAATCTAATGAGTCTTTATGGCTTCTTGTTGATTGTTTGCATGATATCAAAGACTGGATGGATTCTAATATTCTTAGGTCACCTGGACTCTTGTGTGTCATCTTATATTTTTCTATAAATAAATAATTTTTTATTATTTAAGGATCTAGAAATATTCATTCGTGCATTCATTACATCATGATTGGACTATTGTAACTCTTCATTTATTGTTCACTCTCAGTCACTTTATGGTCATTTACAAATTATCTAGAATGCAGCTGCTTATCTTTTGACTGACATTAAAAAGTGTGAGCACATTTCTCCAGTTATTAGCTTCCTGTTCAGTATAGAATTCAATATAAACTATTATTAATTGTTTTTAGACCTTTTAATGGGATGACCCCACCATATATTTCAGATCTTTACTGTCCATTTTCAGCTCCCAGTGCTCTTAGATCCTCAACAAATCAAATCCAGCATGTGCCTCCATGGCTGTGGAATAGTTTACCAGTTGATGTTAGGTGTGCTTCCTCCATTTCTGTTCTTAAATAAAGATTTAAAACTTATCTGTACACTCAAACCTTTTTGGACTGTTTTAATTTTCTTGGCAATTTTTCCAATACATTTCTTCTTCTTCTTCTTCTTCTTCTTCTTCTTCTTCTTCTTCTTCTTCTTCTTCTTCTTCTTCTTCTTCTTATCATTGTTATTATTATTATTTGTATGTACATCACTTTGGTGAATGAAGTCTGTATTAAAATATGCTTTATATATAAATTGTACTTACTTGCTTACTTACAGTACTTATGAATAATTAGAAGCTTGGTTTTTTGGTTTGCGGCACAACATTTTTTCAAAGTATTAAAAGGGAGAAAGACTATTTTATAGAAAGCTGGTTTCTATTTATCATATTAAAATCTGATTGAAAGGTTCAAACTTCAGTGTTCTCTCAGTTGATCCACAGGTGACTATGAAGATGACAAAAGAGGTGGACACAGCACTGAAGCCTACAGGACACCATTTAGGACTTTGCAACTCTGCTGATCATTGCTTTTTGCCTGTGAATCTCCTGAATTCTTCACCTGCTGGGGAATAATGAGCCATTTCTCATATAGTGCACTGAAGATAAAAATGAAGCCAAACTGCATATGATCCAGCTTTAAAAGGCACAGATCTAAGGGACTTCACTGTACATTTTTTTATTGAACAGCCTTTTTAATCACACATATTTTCAGGCAGTCACCAATCTTATGAAAATGTATTTGTTTATCAGTTACTTTTGTTTTCTGTGTAACCATTGTGGACACTAGAGGGCCCTGCAACTCCTCAAACTCAGAACATAAGCAGAGTCACACAATCAAAAGTCTTCAATAAAAGTGGTTTATTAAATCCAATACATTATATAGGTTTTAATCCTCCATAAACAGACTTCTCTCCATAATAAATCCTCTGTCTCACCTCCAGGCAAGCTTTGCCCACCTCTTCCTGACTCAGCTCGCCTGGATGAGGCCAGGTGGTGACTGTTATCTCAGGACCCGAGAGTAGTTCTGATGTCAAATGGCTACAGCTTGGCAGCACTTTTGGGTCAGGTGGAACCTCCTTCGTGGTGTTCCCCTTACTTATAGCTCCCTCTGGTGGCACCCATACATCCCAACGGGGTTGTTCTCCATGTCCTAAGGTGCCCTGCAGAAGTATGAATAGGAGATCTGCCTGAGAGAAGCTGCCACATAGTGTATTGGGGGAATAAAGAGTAGTTCTTCCCTTTCTTTCCCTGGAAGAGCACAGAGTGGCAAAGCTTTGGCAGAGCTCTAAAATTCACCCAGAACCAAAAAATATTAAATGGTTATAAATGATCCAGTAGCCCATAAATCAGTCTTGGCAAAATGTCTGTTAGAGCAGCTGGTTCTTTCTCCCACTAATTTATGGTTCGGCATCTCTTTGGATTTAGAGCATTTTGCATACAGACAGAAATTTTCAATGGAGGATGCGGACATGACTGTTCTTCATGCCATTTATACACATTTGGAGAAACCACACTCAGGGCTGTCTTAACAGCATCATAGGCCTCCAGGCAAAGTAGAGCACTGGGGCCCCTGTTTTTATAGCAAAACAGAAACATACATAGGCATCAGAAAAAACATGGGCCCCAAAACTTCCCATCGTGCACATTAATGAGTTCTCTTCACAGAAAGATTCCCTACTAAACTGAAAGAAACTTGTCTCCATCATTACCTAGGAACTGCTGTTTCTTGATTCGTGCAGAAGATGGTTCATATACTCTAATTACCGCGGACCTTTGAGTCCCATTTCTGTCTCCGGTGCATCTTTAGGATTGCGATCACAAAGATTTTCATCTTAATTGGCAAAATAACGGTCATCTTACCAGCACGAACACAACACACCTCTGAAGGCTCAACAAAATGTCTACATGTGATGAGTCAGGTGATTAATTTTTTTCTTCATTAGAAATCTTTATTTAAATACTGTACTAAATGGCAAACAGGTGTATGTGGAATTAATGAATGAAAATGCTTCCAGACAGAAAGTAAATACCTTTGTTCTTCAGTCAATGGCACAAATTTCACCAAAAGTGAAATGTCATTCCTTTCTCACACTTTTTTGTGAAGCAAAACACTGAGTTTCACTGCAAATTCACTCTTCACCAATGCTCACTGTCTCTAATTCCATAAATTCCATTTTGTTGGAATAGTAAGCCTTTTTCACCCTTCGTTCTAGAGCATGATAGTTTTACTACCAAATGTGTTTTCCTTCTGTTTCATGTTTTTTTAACAAAGAAGTGCCCTTTTAATTTCTATCTTTACAAGTTACTCTTTATAATTGTTATTATATAACCACTAACAACAAACAGACACAGGTGCAAATGACAACAAACTCTAAAATCATCCATCCATCCATCCATTTTCTAACCTGCTGAATCCGCTGAATCCGAACACAGGGTCACGGGGGTCTGCTGGAGCCAATCCCAGCCAACACAGGGCACAAGGCAGGAAACAATCCCGGGCAGGGTGCCATCCCACCGCAGACTCTAAAATCAAGTTAAATTAATTTAAAGGCTGACAAAAACACATTTTTTGATAAACTGAAAAAAGTGGAATTAGAAACAGGATTTGGTGGGAAAGACAGCCTTCGGCCACTGCTACCCATGAGGACCCTGATTCAGCCCACCTTTACAGATGGAAGTTAAATGACCATCACCTATGTTTAACCGGTATTGCTTCTTGTGTCTCCTACCAAATATTACTAAGTGAGTAGGTGTCTGGGTAGGCTGCATTGCATGTCACAGGTTTAGAAGTCTGGTTGAAAATGGTGGGTTATAAGGTGTAAGTAACAGGAAACATCTTCTATAAACTCCTCATACCAGCCGGGACCAACTGCTGGGCAACATAACGGTCCAGCTGAATCATATTGGGTTATAAGGGGTGAAGAGTCATATGACAAGTAGGTTGCAGGAGAGATGGCTGTTATAGTGCACATGTGAGATGTTATACTGCTAGACTGCCCTGTAGAATTAAAATGTTTGAGAGTGAAAGAGGTTCTGTGAGAAAATACTGAGATTACGGCTTATTTTATTGTTGTTATCATTACCTATGGCTTTCACTTAGCAGGAATGCTAAGTTATCTCCTGGGTTCTTTTCTAATGGGGCATAGGAAGAAATGTCAAAACCAGCTATACAGCAGTAACCTCTTACCTGTAAAACCGCTCGTTTCACCCACTATGGTGGGTTGCTTGCTGATTAGGGCCATCTTTACTTTCAAAACTTTACTTCAAACCAGTTTACTACCAGTTGTGTGTCCCCTATGTCCTTGTGGGACCACAGGCAAATAGGGAATGAACAATCTAACCTCCAGACCCATAATAGCAATTTGATAGAGAAACTGGTTTTAAATTTCCATTCACAAACTATATTTATTTGCATCAAAACCAATAACAGCAAGTACAAAGTGATACATAGAATCATGTAACCTGGGTGGGATAAGTGTTTAGATTAGATTAGTTTATACAGTCCCATTAGAAACAGTAAGATACTGGGCAACATTCCCAGGTGGCTAATTTTCTTAGTTGCAGATTATTATTTCAGAGGAAGAGATGAGAATCTCTGAAAAATGTTAGTTTTTTTTAAAGGACAGCAAATCAAAGGCACCCTGAATAAGCACATAAAAGAAGACATCCTGGCTCACTTAGTAACAGATTATTATCTCTGCTAGCACTGATACCTTACAGGTTCTCAAAATGCATTAAAAGTATTGCAAAATCAAAATGCAGAAAATGTTGTAAAGCATCATTATCACTCAAGCTCACCCCAAAACCAGCTAAAGGTTAGTTCCCTGGAACTCAAGTCTCAAAAATAACCTGACTATTCAAAACACAGCTTCACTTTCCAACTCTTCTAGCATACACTGCACTCCTGTTTAACTAGACTAGACTAAAGGCCTATAACCTGACATCTCTCAGCTAAAAGTTTAAAGCATTCTCTATACACGGTTTGTCTGTCACTGAGTGTTAGTTAATTCATTCCAGACTACAACACCTCAATTATGACTTCACTTGCCATTTACAGACTCTATTATACACTCTATTATACACCCAAGTTAGATGAATGAGGAATCTTTGCGGTCACCTCACTTCACTCACATGGTGACCAATGCACAATCAGTTTCTAGTTAGATGACCTGTGGTTGATGTACATTTTTCAGGATTGTTATAGTAAAATTTAAATGAATAACTATAAAAGAATAAAAAGAATCCAATTCAAGATTAGAAATTATGATTTAGCAAGAAAAGCTGAATAAAGTAAACACTGTCATTTGTGACTTCAGAGACTTGCTGTGGCTGCAGCAAAGGACTATCTGTCGTGCCTATACTCCACTGTGGGTCTCACTGACAGGTGAGGTGAGGACAAGAGCTGCTGGGGCTTCACAGATTCTTTTGCATTTCTGATGACAGGCCGCATCATACCAACCTTGATAGCCCCCATTTTTATAAATGTGCACACAATCTTCTCCTGTGACACTACTGACATCTACCCAGTCATCAGGCTCTCTCCTGCCATCTGTCCTTATACCCCAGAGTTCATTCAACCTGTAAGAAAACAGATGTTGAAACTTTATTTACCTATGATGGGCATAGTAGATTGCTTACTCACATATTGTAATGCGATACTTTAGCTATTGTCTAACAAAACAAACTTGGTGAAATGAACAGTCACCTCTAGTTTGCCATACCTGTTACATTTTATGCTCTAAAAACTGTAGTGTAATTTATTTAAAAGTTTTTATTTAACATTCTTAATTTTCTTAACAAGCAGGTTATTAAGTAAAGGAAGACAGAAGTCGAGGTTAATCATTATTTATGACGTTTAACAGGTAACATATTATATATTGATTAGCACATGCAAGTAAGAATTTCACTATACTATATACACAGGACAATAATGACCTTACAAACCTATAAACCTATGTGGTTAGAGATGCAAAGAACTGGTACTAAAACACCAACTAATAACAAGTTTGTGAAAAAAAATACATTCTAATGATGTCTAAATTGCAGGAACAGAGGGATATAAGAACATTAGAACAATCATTTTAATTTGTGGGCCTTTAAGCCAACAGGCTCATTCATCCTATTCACCTAAATTCTCCAAAATCTGAGTCTCCTTAAAGTCCCATTCTCCACTACACTACTTGCGTCATTTTTCCTTTTGTCTTTGCATGAAGAAAAACTTTCAAACGTGTCTGAATCTACCTTTAACAAGATTCCAACTGTGTCCCTGTGATCTTGTTGAATAATTTTAACAGCCTCGATCCACTATACTAATTGCCTTTATAATTTTAAACACTTAATTCATATCACCTCCTAACCTCTGTTTGATTAAATTGAAAAAAGTTGAGTTCTTTCAGTCTATCCTTATAGCACATACCTCTTTCTCCCAGAATCAGCCAAGTCATTCCTCTTTGGACTGTCTCAAGTGCTACTGTGTATTGTTTGTAATATGAAGGCCATAACTGCATACAGTTTTCACTAGCACATTATAACTTAAGTATAACCACCATTGGCTTGTACTTATATATAACCTAATATCCTATTAGGTTAACCTATCCTATCCTATTACATAACATGGCGCCGGAGAGAGGCAATGTGTTGCGCGCTGCTCCTCGCAGACTTTTCGTTTTTGTGTCTGTATTTTTGCTATTGTCGCTCTTTGTACTGCCTGTTCGCTGTTTTATTAAGTACGACCTTACAACATTGGTAAACATCAGAGCAATAAAGGCACAAGTCTCTACTTTTGAAGTTATTGACTAGTGGCTGCTCGCCACAATAACTTGAGACCAAGGTGGCGGACACGACCCACCCGACCACGCCCGGAGGAGAAAACGTGGCCGGTGTGCAGAGATCCAAGCGAGGACGATACACTGAGGACTGCGACTTCCACTGCCTAGCATTTTCCTGGCCAATGTCCAGTCTCTGGACAACAAACTAGACGATCTCCGTGGTAGACTTAGTTTCCAGCAAGCTCTACGTGACTATTGTGTTTTCTGCCTCACGGAAACATGGCTCACCGCCTGCATGCTGGATTCGGCTGTACAGCCAGACTATCCACCGCGCTGATCGGTCGGTCTTCTTCGGAAAAAAGAGAGGAGGCGGGGTATGCTTCCTCATCAACAACACATGGTGTAGTGGAAGTCATTTCACAAAGCTGTTCACCAGACCTGGAGTGTCTGCTCATCAAGTGCCGGCTGTAACAACCCGTTTGGAAACGCACCTTCAGGTTCAGGAACAGTTTCTACCCAACTGCAATCAGACTCATGAACAATCAGAAACCTTGTGTCACCTGCACTGCTACCTACACATATACTTCTGCCACTGTCTCTATTTATTCCTAGGATTCTGGTTTTATTTATTTACTCATTTATATTCATTTATTTATTGTGTGTTTTTTTTTTTTTTTGTCTATGTTCACTGTCTCCGGGAGCACATGCAAGCAAGCATTTCATTGTACATGGTACTTGTACTTGTACACATGACAATAAAGAATTGAATTGATCATTTCTACACACTGCCTGGATGTTGATAGAGATGAGTCCACTGTGACTCCTAGGGCCCCCTCATAACAGGTACTTCAAGTTCTAGAAATCCCATTTTGTATTCAAATCTAACACTTCTACATCTTATGTGTAACACTTTACATTTCCTTACAAAACATTTCCTCTGCCACAATACCACCCGAAACTGTTATCTTTAAAGTCCCCCTTTAACAATTTAGCTGATTCTACATGAACTGTTCTTCCACCCAGTTTGGTATCATCTGCAAACTTAATCAGCTTGTTGTTTATTATTTTTATCAAGATTGCTTATATATATTAAGAAGAGCAGTGGCCACACCACTAACCTGTGCTGGAAACCACTTTTAACATCACCTAATTCTGAAAAAGTTCCCCTCACTATAAATCTTTCCTTTCTGGTGTGTGATAAACCCTACTCTGGCATCAGGAGGGGGCAAGACCAGTTCTGGATGGAACACCAGGGGCCTCATGTATAAACGGTGCATACGCACAAAAATGTTGCATACGCCAGTTTTCACGCATACTTTGAGATGTATAAAAATTAAAATAGGTGGAAAGCCACAAACATTTTTCATGGCGGCCTCGGACCATACTTACTCAAGTTTCAGCTCGGTTTTGCAAATTGGTGGCACCCAACATCAAAGCAATGGTAATGTTTCTGTGTGGTCTCCCTTTTTTCAGATTTGCATCAATGACGTGGGATTTATCAAATACACTGAAATTAATTTGATATCATTTACAAATTTAATTCACTTGACTGTAATAATTCTGTAATTGTATAATGGTGCATGGAATGGCCAAACTATTCCAACTACCATAGCTAATTTAGCATCATTAGAAGACATCACAAATTGAAGAATAAGAAAAGAGCATGTATTTACAGATGATAATGACTTGCTTCTAAGTCAATTTTGATTTCCAAGAGCTATCCTCTTGGCAATGTGTGCTGAACTGACACCAGTTTTACGAAGGGAGACTTTGAGGACTTGTGCTCTACCTGCTCCTTTGCAAATTACTTTCCATTCTCAGGTTTTTAGCCACTAGAGCTTCTTAACATGAACTTGCTGACCAATCTGGTATTTCACAAACATCACTGAGTGATACCATGCCAGTTGTATAGAATATTATACGCTTGTCATCCAGATAGATAAGATTTCTTTACACTGTGGTTGAACTGGGAAACATCAAATTGTAATTCGCACCAATGTTCGGTTTTCCAAATGTAACTGGAGCATCAACAGCAGACAGGGTGCTATTGCAATGATGCTGGACAAGTTACATCAGCCAGGAATGAATTGTCAAAAGAATGAGCTGGCATTAGATCATCTATAGCAGGAGAGTGTATAAAAACGGCAACTCCACACAGATGCAGGCACTTTTTCCAACTAGTGCGCCAAAGGCAAGTGGTCCTTCTAAGGGCAGTGAGTCAACTCAAACAGCCATGTAAAGAGAAGTGAATCAATCCATTGTGATGCTCGGTGCCGATTCTATACTATAAAGGTGCCTTCAGAGAATGAATTTGCTTATGTAAATAGAAGGCAAATCTACTCTATTAATGTGATGCCCTTATAGTCCAAAGAAAGTGTGTCGCATTATGCAAGTATGTAGCGTGCTGTATATATAATGTGGCATACAATCGTGGTTTACATATACCTGAAGAAATGCAGTATGATAAACCTGATTCTTACCCATCAAATGATCAGCCAATTGGACAGTGTTACAACTTTGTTTGAATGTAATTAGCAGAATGTAAAAACACACTGCACAACAATTTTTTTGAAAAGTCATGCTTCCTGAAAAGTTTTTGCTGATTGTGACAGGTACCTACTGGGTATGCAAAAATATAGTTTTGTTTTTACGGCATCACATAAGAACTCTGAGAAATAGACATTTATATGTTTACTGACAATAACGTATTTAGTCACATTTATGTTTCACATAAGCTATTAAATTCAACAGAATTAAAAGTGTTTTGCTTCTGATTTTCTTTTGTATCCAATGTCTGGTGTATCACGTTGCAGTGTCCAACAGTAGTCAGCAAGCATTGACAGATTCCAGTTGCCCTGGTATCGTTTCTCCATTGTAGCAATGTCCTGGTGAAACCTTTCACTGTGTTTGTCACTGACAGCACTGAGATTTGCGGGGAAGAAGTCCAAGTGTGAGTGGAGGAAATTAATCTTGAGTGACATGTTGCACTTCATTGTCTTGTACGCTTTGAGAAGTTTGTCTACCAGCTGAATGTAGTTTAGGACTCTGTAATTGCCCAGAAAATTGTCAACAACGTCTTTGAAGGCTTTCTAGGCAATTTTTTCCAGCCCCTAACAGATCTTCAAACCGCTTGTCACTCATAACATATCTGATCTAGGGGCCAACAAAAATGCCCTCTTTGATCTTGCCATCAGTTATTCTTGGGAACATCTGTCTTAAATAACGAAAACCTTCGCCTTCCTTGTTCAGTGCTTTCACGAAATTCTTCATGAGTCCCAGTTTTATGTGAAGAGGAGGCAAAAATATCTTTGCCGGGTCGACAAGCGATTCATGTGCCACATTTTTCTGTCCTGGAACTAACTTTTTATGGGGTGGCTAGTTCTGTCGAGAATAGTACGACTCTTTGGCACAGCTGTCCCATTCACAGATGAAACAACAGTACTTTGTATAGCCGAGCTGCAGTCCTGGTAACAGAGCAACGACTTTAAGATCTCCACAGATATTCCAGTTGTACCTGGACGTGCTTCAGCAAAAGTTCCATATTCTCATATGTTTCTTTCATGTGTGCTGCATAGCCAACAGGTACTGAAGGATAAATGTTGCCATTGTGTAGCAGAACAGCTTTCAGGCTTAACATTGATGAATCAATGAAGAGGCGCCACTCTTCCGGGTTGTGATCACAACACAAGGCCGAGAACAATCCTTCAATGTCACAACAGAAACACAGACTGTCGACTTGTGCAAAAAATGTCGGCCTCGAAACACAAACATTTTCATACCTGTTGACAGCAAACACCATTCCTGCAGTTTCTAACCCAGCAGCTCGGTTTTTGCTTTTGACAGACCCAAATCTCTGACCAAATCGTTCAATTTGGACTGTTTTATCAGATGTGGATCGCCTGATGAGCATGGTTCAAAATCCGAGTCAATGTCACTGTCAGTACCCTGCATTGCAGTTTCTTCATCTGGTTCGTCTAAGGTCCAATCCTCTGGTGGTTTCGGAATTCGAAGATTGTCGTCATATGGCACGGGTCTCATTGCTGAAGACAGATTAGGATATTCAATTGACTTCTTGTTTTTGGCAGAGAAACTGGACACATTAGTTAAACAGAAGTAACAGTCCGTCACGTGGTCTTTCATTTCTCGCCAAATTATTGGAACAGCAAACGGCATCGTCTTTTCAGTGCCTCTGAGCCAGGCTCTCAGACTGACAGCACATGTCGCACAGCAAATGTGAGGCACCCATTCCTTGTCTTCATCACCAATTTTGCAGCCGAAATACAGATGATAAGTTTTCTTCACAAGAGCAGTCATCCAACGTCGCAGAGGCGCAAGTGTATATTTGCCACAGATATAGCAGAATGTATCGCTGATGTTACGATATTGACGAGACATATGGCCCGACACCAAAACGTTTATAGCATCAAGCTTACTTACTGTTATATTGCTACAGATACTATACTTTACTATACTGATACTATACATACACACTGACTATCTATTTTAACCCCTTAACCGCCCTCTGCCGGATATATCCGGCATCGTAGCTTTATTGCTGATGCCTTACTGCCGGAATTATCCGGCACATTTGCCTGTGGTTATGTGAATGCCTGGTGCGTAGTATAACTGACAGTTTGGCGTGGGTATTATTACTACGTTGTATTTCGACAACTCTGCGCTTGTATTGGCCGATCACGTGATGTGATTCGAAAGTGAAAGCTGTGAATATGGCGAAACGTAAACTGACTTCAAGTGAGGTTTTGCAGGCGATTTTGGACAATTATTCTGATCATGATTGTAGCAGTTCTGAAGAAGATTTTAGCGACAATTATGATCAGCAACGTGCGCTGCATGATACAGTGAATGACGGCGCATCGGATGATGGCGATGAGTGGGTGTATCCCCAGCATCTCAACTGGACTGCTGCCCGAGGTGAACTACCTTTTCTGCATCCGTTTGAGGCAACGTGTGGCTTTATTGTTGATGTTACACTGCTGAGCAGTTTTATGAGCTGTTTGTGTCACCTGATTTGATCAGACATTTTGTTCATCAGACAAATCTGTATGCAGCACAGTTTATTGAGAAAAATCCCAATTTACCTCCACATTCTCATGTTCGTGCTTGGGTAGACACTGATGAAAACGAAATGAAAAAATTAATTGGGATTTTGATGTTGATGGGAATAATCAGAAAACCAGATATTGAGATGTACTGGTCTGCAGATCCTATGTATGCAACACCTATTTTTGCAGCTATCATGACACGTAACCGATTCTCTTTGCTGCTGAAATTCTTTCATTTGAATGACAACAGAAATGAGCCAGATAAGAAAGATCCAAACCGCGACCGCTTGTTCAAGCTACGTCCTTTGATTGACCATTTATTTGAAGCATTTCAGTTGCCCTACATGCCAGGACCGTCAGTTGCAGTTGATGAAAGTTTATTGTTGTGGAAGCCTGAGAAAAGGTACATTTTGTGTTTTATTATGTGTTTGCCCATTTCTAGAACTTGCACAACATTTAGTGGTCAATACTGCTTGAATAAATGTAAAAAATGTAAAAAAAAATGTAAAAAAGTAAAAAAACGAAAATTGTTCAGATTTCGCCTGGCGTGGGGAATATTTAGGGAGTTGGCGGTTAAAGGGTTAATCAAATGAGCAGGATCGGTGTATGCCAGCCACCTTTATAGCATTCTGAGACAGCGTCAAGCTCATTCAGACCTGCCCAGGCAGGCCCAGGATTTTAACTTCCACAGAACAGTTTCCAACCTGGCCTGATTCCATGCGTGGACACGCCCAGGCTGCAGAAACCGTTGTTGATAAGTCACTTACAGGAGCGAAAATGTTGGGATACAAATATAAGAAAAAATCATGACAAAACTGAAGATTTCTCTGAGACAGTTTGTGATGGGTAAATTGTGTTGTGATATTCGTGATCAGGACCCAAAAATTTGTAAGAAACGCCCAACATTATTCAAGAAGCAAAACCTTTGTTGTGCATTGTAATCAGATGCAGCATTTATTTTTTAAACAATTAATTTAATTACTGGTCAATTTCACATAGTACAGACCTTATATTCCTTCATTCATTGACCAAACCTCTTACAGCATCCACTACTACATTTTGTGACTCCATCAGTACACAGCCAGGTGGGCACCCAGCTGTTTCCAAGACAGATGTGTGTGTGCATTCAGATCCCAAAGATGTGCTGGGTACAGTCTTGTCCTCGGTATAGGGGTCAGCTTTTATGATACTGACTGAAACAGAATAAACAGACAGTGAGCTGTGACCTACCTATTCATGATGACTTTGTGTGACTTTCTGAATTTGAACTTTCGAGCGTCCCTGCCATGCTGTATCACTCCATATCTTCCTTTTCTTGCTTATACCACTGCTTAACCCAACAAATAGAACGTTTTTCCTTGCCTCCATTTTGCATTTGCTAAAATTCTTGTTTTTTCCATGTGCTTTTGTCATTTAACACTGACCAAAAGGGGCTATTTATATTGATTTGAATTTTCAAATATGTGAAATTCTGGGAGGAGGCAGGGTGGGGCTGTAGGTGTGCGCACGTGCATTAAATTTCACATTCATTGGGATTTATAAAGGGGATGTGCATGGAATTTGGCGTATGCACAAATTTATGCATCTGGGTTTTTTTTGTCTGTATGCCATGTTTTAGTGTGAATTCTATGCGTGGCGTTATACACGAAGCCTCAGGATATTTCAAATTTTTATTGTTTTTTTTTTCCAACTCCTTTTACTAGATTTGCCAGTGTAGCAGTAATATTCCACTACTGCTAAGGGCTCCATTTACGCTGCTGTTGTGATTTCTACTAGAAATGAAAAATCAGTTGCTCCTGCAATAATTTGGTGTACAAGTGACAAGCACTTACTGTGTCCCATTATTTCTTCAGAAAAATGTCTGCAACATAAAGGCTATGGAAATCCTGTCAAAATCATTCATTTCAGTATTAATTCATAACACCAAATTAAATCGGTCCATTTGAGACTCACTTTTAGCTTCTTTTCTGTTTCTCTCTCTCTTACTATTCACTATCACACAAGAACACAAATGACTTTCTGATTTTCTCTGGCTTGTTGTTCCCATAATACTACAAGCCAGTTAAAAACACCTGTGGTTTCCAATAAAGGACTAGAAAATTCCTACCAGCATTGAAAGAAGGCTTCTCACTCACACATCTGTCACCTCCATGCTTTCAGTTTCCAGTTACAGTAGAGAAAGACCAGCAGCTCTATTCACCAAAGATTCAAGCCAATGGCCTGCTGGGACAGCATTGTGCAGCTCTTATATATCATATTGTCTCGACAGTTTCAATGACACCTGCAAGTTCTTCTGTTTAGGAAACTTTAACTATTTAAATTAAACAAGGAGAAATTTGTTACATATGGATTTAACTTTCAAACAGCCACTCATGACAGCTGGAGAAATGTGACAAGTCTCTGACTGGGGCACTGAGAGAATGGCATGGTGACCACACAGTCACTCATTACCTTACACTTTCCCCCAGACTTTCACTTTCTTGAAATTTAATAATGACTTTGTTTTTCTTGTTTTATAGTACAAGAAATTTATCAGCTTTTTTTGACCATCAGACTTAATGAACAGCTGCTGAATTGTGAGTGAAGTTTGGTTTCATACCCTTCATGTTGGGCAACAGGTGTGCCATCCACCCAAATAAATTGACCTTCTGTCACCTGATCAGTCAGTCCAATCCAGTATGACTTATCTGCTGCTTCTTTGTTAGATATAGTGTTTAATAAGAATTCCTGAACAAAAACAAAACTTATATTAGTAAATTCACTGTAGTTGGTAAGGTACCAGACATAATAATAATTCTTTGTATTTATATAGCGCTTTTCTCACTACTCAAAGTGCTCAGCAATTGCAGGTTAAGGGCCTAACAGAGCAGAGTCCCTATTGGCATTTATGGGATTCGAATCGGCAACCTTCCGATTGCCAGTGCAGATCCCTAGCCTCAGAGCCACCATCAAACTCTGAGGCTAAAAAGCACACTTTTTGTCAGTTTTCTTTACCATTGTAATGCATTAAGAACCTACCTGCTCCTCCTTACTCCTTATAATCACGAGACGCCCCCCAATACTGTTGCACATATCACGACTGGAACTCCAGCTCAATGTATCAGCTGAGAAGAAGTAACATTTTAAATTGAACAGCAGCCAGCCCTCTGGACATACGGTGCACCTCTTACCTGCATTAAAAAACATGAAAAGTAGACAAATATGAATAGAGACCTCAGAGCTTCATGATCTTATGATTCATTTCATTGATATGGTCAGTCATTGTCCAACCCACTATATCCTAACACAGGGAGCAAGGCAGGAACAAACCCCCGGGCAGGGCACCAGCCCACTGCAGGGCACACACACAGTACACACCAGGGACAATTTAGGATCGCCAATGCACCTAACCTGCATGTCTTTGGACTGTGGGAGGAAACTGGAGCAACCTGGAGGAAACCCATACAGACACAGGGAGAACATGCAAACTCCACACAGGTAGGACCCAGGAAGCGAACCCAGGTCTCCTTACTACGAGGCAGCAGCACTACCACTGCACCACCATATTGATATGGTTTCATAACAAAATCCTAGGACTGGTGACAACTGTGATAAGAAGATGAGTGGCCCCATTAGACATTTCTGTCACCAGTCATTGTCTAAAGCTTCTAATGAGGAATTTTCATGGTGCCCCACCAAGCAACAACATAAAATGTCCTCAGTGTATCCTAAGTCTGCCCAATGGTCTCCATCAAGTTGTCTAAGCTAAAAATAACCTCAGACTGAAGGTGAAAATATGGGAATCACCATTATACCCACTTATGTTCTACTGGTTCCTATCAGAGAAGATGTTTTATGTAATCCAGTCTACACAGAGATGCAAAATGGTGAGAGGACACCAATTAGGACAGCTGTTTTGATCACTACTCACATTCTGTGACAATAAAGAAAGTTGAGAGAATGATAAGTTGGTAAATCTAGCACTTCATTTGAAAACCTAAATTCCTTTATACCACTGGTGTTAGAACAATACCCACACGGCTTCCCCTCAGCAGAGCTACCACTGGTGCTGTAAGTTTTTGTCAATCATCCGATCCCCTCTAAACTCAGTTGTGCAAATGACACTAAAGGTCATAAAACTCTCCACTTAGGAATAATGCTGCCCCCTCAACTGTATTGAGCAAACAATACATATCCAGAAGGTAATCATGAACTTAGATTTAGCATGGGTAATGATTGTATCATTGCCAGCCGCACATTCCCAGAAGTGGCATCATGTCACATCATCACCACATACCCTTTAAGACAGCAGTGCATCTTATTTAGCATCTAGGATTGTGGATAAACATGATCACTAGTGTTCTTTGCTTTTTCTTTTAAACTTTTTATATATTTTTGACACTGAGGTTTGTTTAATGTTTTGATTTTCACATTGTGGGTGATGTGCTTATGATGTGAGAAGAAGAATCAACTGACTGATGTTATTCAATTATTTATTTGTTAGTTTTGCTTTTGGCAATCCCAGCAATTAATTAAACAATTTGGTAAGACTCCCACATTATTTTCCTGACCTTTCTCTGTCGGAGTAGTTTCTGGCCATTAGATTTGCAGCAAAGTAACTGAAGCACACTCATTTTAAGAAACAGAGCACTACAATCTCTCTCTATATATAAAATGACTAAACGTCTGGTGTCTGTGCCTGAGTGTAATGTCATCCAGGGTCCAGAAGAGAGCTGGAATGTCTGAAGAACAAAGACAGCAAGACATACAAAGAAAGAGGGATGTAAGGATTAGCATATATGGTAAACACATATTCCTAAATACTTGATGTGACGGACTTACCATTGTACCATTCTCCCCATTTTAATAAATGGGTTTTTCACTATGCTAGTTTATTAATATCAAGGAATACAGAACTATGATAACTGTGTATATTTAGACACTGAAAACAGAACACAAGACAATCATGTAATGCAGAAGAAGCTGGCTGATTACTGGCTATTTAGTTTTCTAATTTTCGTGGCATAGATCAACAGTTTTATGATGCTAAGGCTTTAAGAATGGCATCCAGTACAGTGTGGAGTTGTGTTTTGTTGTTCTAAGTTCAAGTGGAGGATTCTTCTTGCATTGGTGTGCACTCTTGGCTTTACTACATGGTCCATTGTCCATTGTGTGAGGTGAAGCTGACTTCTTCAGTTTGCTATTAGGTTCTTTGCTCTGTTCTCTGCATCTTCATTGGGAAAAATGTTAATCTTTCTAGCACTATTACATCTTGCCTGAAGAAGGGGCCTGAGTTGCCTCGAAAGCTTGCATATTGTAATCTTTCTAGTTAGCCAATAAAAGGTGTCATTTTGCTTGGCTTTTCTCTAGCACTAGAAGGTAAATGCTTGAGGTCCTCTCTTGAAGTAACGCTGCTTCTCGGTCTATTCAGACTGATCCCAGTCACTGGCACAAAGTTTGGCTTTGAAAAGTGGATCTTAGAAATAGTTCTGGGAGTCCAGCTTCTAAGGCTCCGTGGAAAGTAGCATCCAGGCTTATAAACGTTTTTGAGCTTTCGCACTTCAAACATTGGTTGTCTTTTTGATCCATATAGACCAGACCGTCAGCTTTCAGCACCCCAAAAAATTGTGGAGTGTCAGCTTTATGCTCTCCAAAGAGACAGAAGAGAGGAGTACAGTCAGCTTTGCAGGAAAGTGTAACCTCAAGTGATTTGATCAAAGTCCCTTCCAATTGTAGGTCCAGTGTCTACTGTTACGTGTAATATTTCATCCATTATATCCACAGAGAGTTCAGCTTGTGGTTACTAAAATGAATGTCCCTCTCTACATGGGCGTCAGCCGAACTCTCATTTAGATCTTTGTTATTAGATGAATTACAGAGCTGACCAAAGTGTTGGTAGACCTGCAGTTCAGGCATATACTTCAGTGTTCATTCTGGAATGCAGGTGGAAGTGCAGCAGGATTTCAACATCCCAGTTAAACCTGCTGTATGCTGCTAAATGCCTAGCAAAATGAGCAATGCCCTACAAGATACAATCTCCCTTATAACTCTGGGCTTGGTTTTTTCTGAGGGTTATGACCACAAGTTTGCTTAGTTAGCATTTATGATTAGATTCTTTGATCTTCAACCACCAAACTTTCAGCTCTGTGCCTGTTACTTCTTGATTACATTTTCATTTCCTGATCAGTTTTATCCTTTTCCCCTTGTGCCAATTCAAGTTTTCATCCTTGGTAAAATACATACATGTTGTCATTGTGTGGCACTTAAAACACTGTTAATTGGTTGTAGTTGGTAATGCCTAGTCTGCATTTTCATTTTTCTAATGTTATAAAAAGATCAAAAGTGATACAATACTAAGATATGTAAAATCTGATACAATTCTAAGACTGCCTCAGTAGAGACATTGGTACTATTGCTGTGCTGATGCTCTCCATGTGTGTGCCATGAATCTGTGTTTTTTACTTCTTACAATTAATGTTTCTAAATTGTGCATGGAGATTATTTTATTATTCTTTAATTTTAACATTATGTTTTTGACAATACTGCACTTTCAAATGGTTAGCTTTTTTGGGCACCACTGTTTTGTGTGACAGATATTTAATTATCCTTAGCACATTATCACAATCACATTTCCAACACCAGTTGCAAAATACAGAAAATAAACCAATTCTTCCTTCTCTCATCCTCCTGTTGAGTGTTGCCCTTTGCCTCCAGACTCTGACTCCTTGATGTGAGGCAGCAGGCTCTTTTTTAAGTTGGACCTGTGAATACTTTCGCTGCTATGTTGCATCTCCCTGGAAGTACTTCCGGGCTTATAAAGAAAGTAGGGAGGTCCTCCCCTGACAGCACCCTCTTTTGGAACCCAGAGACCCCAACATGGCTGCACTTCTGGACTCCAACTCTCAAGCATCCCTGCAGGTGTCCCAACTGGGCTGCCACATGAGGACCACAGCCACCTACCATATAGGGGCTGGAATTGCTCTCAAGTTCTTGCTTCCATTGGCCCATCCATTATTTTATATTGGCTGAGCACAAAATTACGTTTTTCGTCCAGCTGGCCAATCCATCCATCATTCTGCTCTGGCTTCCCGTCTGAGTAATAAACCATCCTTCTTCCCATCTGGGATCCCTGTTTACGTCCTACACTTTACAGTTTAGAACAAAGTGGGTAATGACCATTCTGCTTAGGATTTGGTGGCACACCAGGCCTGTTAAGGCAGCATGTTTAGCAAATATACAGCTGTGCCTTCCACCACTTACATTTCAAACTAGTTGACTGGACTCCAGCTTGAACCATGGTCTGCCTATGCAAGGATGTAAATCAGAGCTGACCAGATATATTTCCACAGGCCCCACTGCAGACCTCCTGAGTCAGAAGGTGCAAAATGGACTCAAGAAAGAAAAAAGATCTATAATATATGGTGTGACAATTGGGATGGAGAGAACAACTTGCCTAATATGCAATACAGAGAAAGAGTGCACTCCAATGCAAGAAGAATCCTCTACTTAAATCCAGAGCAACAACAAAACAGCAACGCCACTAAACATCGGACATCATCTTTAAAGACTTGGTATTGTAAAATAACTACGGGGCTCTGCCCACTGCTCGTTGCACTTGCCCACCCCCAGGTTTGGTTAACCAGATATACAATTTAAAAAGATTGTTATTTTCATGGGAATTGTTACATATGCATTATTTTCACTTTTACTTTAAAACTTCAGTAAAAATAATATTTGGAATTAACTTTTCTTCAAGATCGCATTGAATTTTTGATTCCGTGTTTGGACTTACATTGTGACAACGCAACGTATAACTGCCTGTGAGTGAATATCATTTCTTTCTCTCTAATAAATAAAATGTCTTTTTCGAATGTTTGTCCATGTTCTTTCTTCTTCGCTTAGTTGTTGATGTGTCATCTAGAACGTATAAAATTATTGTCCTGATAAAATTTATGAGGTGAGAGCGCAGGAAGTGTTTCTGACAAAAGTATTCACACGACTGAGGTTAGAAAATGGTTGTAAGCAGGGCGTGACTTGAAACAATCTAATGGCAAAAGTCACCGTCTTGTGGGACTTGCTTCCAAAGGTAGTAAGTATGGCATGCCTTGAAAGAATCTCATGTTAAAAGTCTCTGTCTCACAGGACTTCATACTGCACCAATGTTTTTGGAATCTGTTAATTCTCACTGGCAACACGAATTAGACGATTTACAAGTCTGTGGCTTAAAGTTTCAATCCAAGCAATATATTAAAACTCTTTTCGCTGTTCCATTATTTCACCGAGTAATAATTTCTGTTTGTTTGTGCTACTGTGATCTTTACTATCCTTTTTTGAGACTTTAGAATTTTTGTACTTCCATTATCTGTAACCTGCTCTGCATGTGTACCGCACCTCTTTCCAAGAAAATCACGTCTCGTCTCCTTCCAAGATTTTTTTTATAATAGAGAGATTTATTTATCTGTGCCAAGGTAAATTAGAACTCTTAATCACAAGTAAACAGCCAGCCTCTCTATGTTATATGTTTGCCTGTCTAGTTTGTCAACGTCCTGTCCTATACAGTGCATCCGGAAAGTATTCACAGCGCATCACTTTTTCCACATTTTTTTATGTTACAGCCTTATTCCAAAATGGATTAAATTCATTTTATTCCTCAGAATTCTACACACAACACCCCATAATGACAACGTGAAAAAAGTTTACTTGAGGTTTTTGCAAATTTATTAAAAATAAAAAAAATGAGAAATCACATGTACATAAGTATTCACAGCCTTTGCTCAATGCACCTTTGGCAGCAATTACAGCCTCAAGTCTTGTTGAATATGATGCCACAAGCTTGGCACATCTATCCTTGGCCAGTTTCGTCCATTCCTCTTTGCAACACCGCTCAAGCTCCATCAGGTTGGATGGGAAGCGTCGGTGCACAGCCATTTTAAGATCTCTCCAGAGATGTTCAATCGGATTCAAGTCTGGGCTCTGGCTGGGCCACTCAAGGACATTCACAGAGTTGTCCTGAGGCCATTCCTTTGATATCTTGGCTGTGTGCTTAGGGTCGTTGTCCTGCTGAAAGATGAACCATCGCCCCAGTCTGAGGTCAAGAGCGCTCTGGAGAAGGTTTTCATCCAGGATGTCTCTGTACATTACAGCAGTCATCTTTCCCTTTATCCTGACTAGTCTCCCAGTCCCTGCCACTGAAAAACATCCCCACAACATGATGCTGCCACCACCATGCTTCACTGTAGGGATGGTGCCAGGTTTCCCCCAAATGTGACACCTGGCATTCACACCAAAGAGTTCAATCTTTTTCTCTCATCAGACCAGAGAATTTTCTTTCTCATGGTCTGAGAGTCCTTCAGGTGCCTTTTGGCAAACTCCAGGCGGGCTGCCATGTGCCTTTTACTAAGGAGTGGCTTCCGTCTGGCCACTCTACCATACAGGCCTGATTGGTGGATTGCTGCAAAGATGGCTGTCCTTCTGGAAGGTTCTCCTCTCTCCATAGAGGACCTCTGGAGCTCTGACAGAGTGACCATCGGGTTGTTGGTCACCTCCCTGACTAAGACCCTTCTCCCCAGATCGCTCAGTTTAGATGGCCGGCCAGCTCTAGGAAGAGTCCTGGTGGTTTCGAACTTCTTCCACTTATGGATGATGGAGGCCACTGTGCTCATTGGGACCTTCAAAGCAGCAGAAACTTTTCTGTAACCTTCCCCAGATTTGTGCCTCGAGACAATCCTGTCTCGGAGGTCTACAGACAATTCCTTTGACTTCATGCTTGGTTTGTGCTCTGACATGAACTGTAAACTGTGGGACCTTATATAGACAGGTGTGTGCCTTTCCAAATCATGTCCAACCAACAGAATTTACTGAATTAAGCTGCAGAAACATCTCAAGGATGATCAGGGGAAACAGGATGCACCTGAGCTCAATTTTGAGCTTCATGGCAAAGGCTGTGAATACTTATGTACATGTGCTTTCTCAATTTTTTTATTTTTAATAAATTTGCAAAAATCTCAAGTAAACTTTTTTCACGTTGTCATTATGGGGTGTTGTGTGTAGAATTCTGAGGAAAAAAATGAATTTAATCCATTTTGGAATAAGGCTGCAACATAACAAAATGTGGAAAAAGTGATGCGCTGTGAATACTTTCCGGATGCACTATATGTCTATCCATCCATTATCCAACCCGCTATATCCTAACCACAGGGTCACGGGGGTCTGCTGGAGCCAGTCCCAGCTTCCTGTCCTATATGTCAACATATATATGCAGTTTTCATATTTCTATAATCTTTGTGTTTATCAATAAATTGTAACATTCAGTCTACTTGCCCAGATATATGTTTAACGAACAGAATCCCGCCTCCTACAACAGAACAAGGTAAGGTAAATAAAGTAGAAGCCTTACCAAATTTTTCAATTAATGAAAAGCATTGCCAAGTACAAGACTGATGATTAATTAACCAAGTTAAGCGTCTCCTCACTTCCTACAGTAGATTGCTAAAATGTGAATCTTGTTATGTGATGCATGATGTCATCTACCAGAAAGTATTTATGATAATAATAATAATAATAATTCATTACATGATGGTGGTGAGGTAGTGTGGACATCTTAATTTGTATATTAAATTATGTAATCTACTAGAAATTATTTAGGATGGTGGTGAGGTAGTGTGGACATCTTAATTTTAAGTTAAATCCAAATATAACCTTGTATTGAATTCTCTTTATACTTTTTAATTATAGCATTCAAATATCTACAGTAGTTTGGTGAATATTTCAGTTTTTCTCCTTGTGTTTGAATTGTGTCATAATTTTAGACTCGCTTATACTTTTCCCCGCTTGTGTTTTGCATATTTTTGTTGTTTTTTCCCTCTAGAGGTTTTGTTAGGCAGTAATTTTGCATATTCAAGTATTTTTTAATTTTCTAGTTGTGTTTTGGTACAGAATTCTTTTTTAAAACCCTTTTCTTATAGGTGGTGTCATTTTAAGACACAATCATTTGTTACTAGGGACATCCTCCAAGATGTTGTGTCACGTGACGTCACCAGCTGGATGCTATTTAAGTTGCCGTCACACTAGAAAACACAATCCAAGGTTGTGGATGAAATAAAACCAAGCTAATAGAGTTTATGTTGTGAAAATATTTTGGGCTAAAACTTCTTGCTTTAAATTATCAGGATTCTGATTTTGAAACAGTTGTTAGATATTTTGAATCGATGATAGTTTTAAATTCTTGGTTTTGACTTTTTGCTTTGCTTTTATCTCCTGGTTGGTCCTCTCCTTATTTTTTTCATCTGCCTTTTTCCACTTGCAGCAGAAAATGACATTTGTAACTTTGTTCTTCCACTTTGTGACCTCCTGCCAGTTGTTTTAACCATTTCTGGTGATTCACCACAGAGTATTTGTATATTAATCCAGAACAAAATTCTTTCTGTATTCAGTTTAAATGTCAAACAGAGAGTGAAACTTATTTCTTTTCAAATGTCAGGGCTAACCTTTAATGAAAATGTCAGGCAAGACATTGAACCTGAGTCTCCGGACATGTGAGGTATAGTTCCTGACAATTCAATGCTGAATAACAACACCACTGGGGCAACAAACAGCAGCACTCAGCAAGTCAAGAAGTAATTTTCACTGAAAGCCATGCAGTAGGTAGTTTTGGCTGTAAAGCTATACTGTATTCAGCAAATTTCCAGTATGCTTATTTTCATTTACAAAGCACAAGGCAAATGCTCTTTCCAAACAGTAGAGATCAGTCAATTACAATTACATGAAATTGGAAAGGTATGGTTACCTTAACTTTAAATCTATTACCTAGTATGTTTATATCACAAGACTTCTTATTGATTGCAGCTAATATTTTTATCCATTTTATATTCTAGTGATTTAATTAATTTATAGTTTCACTGTCACATACTGGACTTGGTCTGCACATCCGGCTTGTCTGTTCCTAACACTTTTAGCACTGGTTTGGCCACTCTTACCATTAAAGCAGAACTTTTTTTTCAAAGCTTCTTGCTGCATTTAAGTGTGAACGTTAAGTTTCTTTTAGATACTGAAAATATTTGTCCCTCTAGTGTTGCTGCTTCTATTCCGGTTCTTTCTCTGTCACCCTCTAACATGCACATAAGATATGCTTGTTATTCATTATAACTCACCTTCTGAGAAGTCTCCTTCAAGCCAACAGCTCTGCGGTTTACCTCTACACTATGAACTTTAAAGCAGTTGGCTAACACCTTGAAAGAGTGTAGCTTAAGACTATCTGCACTGTGGGACACATGGGCAGGCTTTCTCTGACCATCAAAGGGCTTACAGAGGTGCACTAACCACACACACCCAAGAAAGTGCTGCATAGAAGAGCAGAGTAATGGAAAGTGAACAAGATATCATGAGGATTTGGCTTACAGTGGTCAATAAGCTACTTCAGCCAAGAAAAGTACAGAAAGTTAAACATTCCTTTACCTTTTCTGTGATAAAGTTAAAAACCTAAATAATTTAGTAGTTAACAATACTACTTTACCAACCCCTTATATTCCTCAGTCTTCACTCTCTGTTCTGATCATTTTTCAGAGTTTCACTCATTCACCTTAATCTGCTTTGTAACGAGAGGCCTGCCATCCATAGTGCATTCATAAAATTCTACCTTTATATCGAAGTCATGGCTCTTGTAACAATAATAAATGATTCCCTTGCTATTAGCTCAGTGCCAGCTGATTTCAACTTTGCTTCTGTAACCCCCAAGAAAATGCACTTGAGCCAATGAGGGTAAAGGGGGAAATGTTCAGAGCCACTGTAGCCACCCTGCTCTGCACATCTCTACTGATCTGACTCCTTTGATAGTGAGAGAAGGGAAATCAGACATAATCAAAAAAGAAGAATGGAATCAGGACCAAAATACACAAGCCCATCTATTGCCATGCCAAAGTGAGTATTCAATAAATCAAAGTCAAGAACCAAATGAAATGTCATAAGCCAGGAAGACTAATGAGAACAATCACAAAGAGTAGTCAAAATATGCTTTGATGGATGGCCGCCAGCTCAACCCAGCCAGGATGCCCTGAGAATGCAAGAATGGGGGAAGGCAGCTACTTTTGGACACTGCCATCCCCCAAGACGCTAGATGGTGTCGTGGCGAAAATTGTCGAGGCTTTACATGAAAAGAAGGCTCTAGGATTCAGAGGACAGGCAAACAGAGTACAGTATATGGCTTTATTGAAATAAAATAACATGGACTCAACCCAATACGGCCAAATTGGGCTGAGCCCTGAACAGTCCAAAAATTACAGTTTTTATTATCATTTCTTATCACTCTGACCTCGCTGCTCATTTCTGACTCCTTTTTCTGTAGCTGGCCTGTCAAATTCTTCCACAATAACCACTATTATGTTTATCTTTTGTTATTGGTCTGTACTTTTCTGCTTCGCTTATTTTGTAGTAGGCCTTGAGTTTGCAGATGTTCCCTCTTTCTTCACCCTTGGGCTGTCTTATCTTATCACTTCCCTTCCTTGGTCTTTGAGCTAGTTGATATTGGTGGTTAGAAGTAAGCTTTAATTAAAAAGAAATATGGCATGTGCCTTTATTTAACCATTCGTTTAACAGGCCTGACTTGTATTAATATTTGCACTAAGGTTAATGCTTATATATTTTTCTACATTTATTTATGCTAATACATGAATATACTAATTTTATTTTCCATAATGGCAGCTTCCCTGGAGTTTAGCAGTGCCCCGGATTCCCACAGTGCATCCTGGGACTTGGAGTTTGCTATTTCAGCCCTGTTGGGTGCTACGGGTGCTGCCAGTGGGTGCTATGGAGGGAGCGGGGGAGTCGTGCTTCCCTTATAGCCCAGAAGTACTGTCAAGTCATGAGGACGGAAATCCAGAAGTACTTCCGGGCTGACGAAAAAATTCTCTGTCTGACCTGGAAGTGCTGGCAAATCACGAGGGAAGAAGAACAGAAGCACTTCTGGGTCAAGAACTATATAAAGGACTGCTGAAGACCCAGCAAGTAAGACAGAGTCGGGTGGAGGTGGACAACACTTGCTGGGAGATGTGGAGGAGAAAGAATAGAGAGAGAGAATTGTGTTTATTTGCTGATTTATTGTGGATGTGCTGCTTAGGGCACTGTTTATAAGAAAAAGAAGAATAAAAATACTTCTTGGTGTTTTTGACCTGTGTCCTGTGCGTCTGCCTGTTGGGTTTAAAGGGGCAACAGCGACCCCTAGCGTCTCACAATGCACATTGCACACTGAAGTCCTCATGAGGTCGACTTATGTTATAGCAAATGGATTGCAAAATGGCGATGCCCATAAAATAAAATAACATCATGTTTGAAAATACCAAAATAAATTAAAATAAAATTCCAAGTTATAGGAAAGTACTTTAATTTAAGTGAATAACCTGTTTTTTATTCCTTGACATTTAAAACATACAATTAGGAAATATACAGAATCAAAGAAAGAGTTCAATTTATATCAAAATTTATAATAGCTACTATAATGCTTTCATCACTTTCTTCATTGACTTCTTTAGCTCTACTTGCAGGTTACCCTTAAGTTCTGCTATCTAAGCTCCAGCTGGTTCAAAACTCTACTTCAGGAGTAAAAAATAGTAGCAAAGAACGTAACGCCTGGTCTGTTCCACCTTCACTGGTTCTCTGTGTCTCATAGGATCAAATCAAAGATTCTTCTGCTAACCCATAGGGCTATAAGTGGGTTGTATCTGCGTTCATCAGTAACCACCTGCAGCGCTACAGTCCTGTTTACACCTTCTGGCCCACTGATGCTGGTAGTCTTGTTGTGCTCTACAATTAATCTGTGCTCTACTGGTGACAAAGCCTTTAGCTCACTTTTGCCCACACTCTTAAAGTTATCTAATCTGCCAACTCCATTCATTTTTAGGCAACTTACAACACCTTTGCTCAGGAAAGCATTAAACTTACAGTGACAGTCTGGCCATCTCTCTCATTAATCCCCACAAGTGGTCATGATAATACATGCTGTTCCAAAAAACATTATTTGTTTATGATCTTCATAATTTTGTACACGTATTTTTATTTGTATTTATTGTTTCTTATTCTAATTCTGGTTTTGCGTATTTGCCATTTATTTGATGGTTAATATTTGGTATTATTTTGTAGGCCAGGTTATTTATTTGAACTTTTTTCCACGCTTTTGTTTATTTTGTACTTTTCTGAATATCTATGAAGGAGTTTCAGCATTTAGAAAGTGCTATATTAAAAATATATTAGTATTATTATTACTTTTGTGACACATTCTTATTGATTTGCTTTCAATGAGAGGTGATGATCACCTCTTAAACTTCAGCAAAGAAAAATAACCCACAACAAGGTGAGAAGTTTCAGAGTGAGAAAAACTGCTGTTTTAAAGATGTCCTCTGCTCAGGCATATTTCACTTACCCTGAGTCAACGTGTCGCTTCCAGGACAGAATCTGTTCAATATTGCATTTATTTTAGTCATCTCAATCAGGTTCTTGTTCAGTTCTTTATACTGGTGCTGAATTTCTGATAGGTTTCCCTGCAGGTAATTGTTTTCTTCCAACATGGATAATAATTCTTTTTTAAAATTATCCAGTTGTTCATGAACTGCAGCATATTTTCCATTCAGTTTCTCAATGTGTCCTTTTTCCTTCAAGTCAGTGACATCTGTGGATAACAACAGCACACATATTACATTCAGACATTTGTCATTTCTCTTTTCTTTAAGATTTCTTTCAGGTGTTTTAGCAGTGAACTAAATCCATTTTCTCAATACTTTCCCATCCATTCAATTTTCTTTGTCTCTCTCCATATCCCTGTGTCCAAAAAATATTTTATTGTTAGATTTCATACATTTGTAGTTTGCAACATTTAGATTTGTTTTGCCAGATTTCTGTTAACCACAATCCAGTGTCCATTTCTTTTAATCTCTTTTATACAGCACATCCTTTCATTCCTGGTTTGGTCTGCTAGCTTGTTTTTTTATAATCTCCACCACTGTTGCACCACAGTAATTCTCCTTTTTCTTGCGCTCTACACCATAACATACAGAACTCAGTCCCACAAGTATTTTATACACTTTTATGTTTATATCAAATATTTTTATTCTCTCATTTATGCAATGCCTATAAAAAGTATTCACCCAAACTGAAGTTTTCACATTTCATTGTTATAAAACATTGATTCACAGTACATTTAATTTTGATTTTTGGACAACAGAAAAATTGTCAAAGTGAAAAAATAAATTTCTGCAAAGTGGTATAAATTAATTTCAAGTATAAAACACAAAATAAATGATTGCATAAGTATTGATGAAGGACTACTTCACCCAAACAATTATATTTTTTTTGTTACAGACCTCATGTAGTTTGTAGTGATGGTTGAGGAAATTTTTTAATCTCACATTTTCATACAGAATGAGAAAATAGTTTAAGATATAAAGGACCATAATGACAACCTGTTCTGTCCAAATGCAAACAAAGAGAAAAACGTCCATGGAAAAATAAGAAAACGTTTCATGTTATTTGTGTAGCATAATCCACATGTCCATTATGCAGCAGACACTCACAACGGGAAACATGCATGCATTTTTTGTTAAAATATTATTAATACTTCCAATAAAAATCAGTGCAGAAGTTAAACGTGAAAGGTGCATTCCCATAATTCTGTACTTTTGAATTAAAGACTGGCCTCTCCCCCTCATTCATTGGTCAGGAGTCCTGTCTGAATTAAATACTGACTAAAAGGGACTGAACATGTATGTCATCAAGTATTTAGTGTTTTATGTTTGTAATTAATAGACCCCAGATTAAATCCACTTTGATTCAAGGATGTATAACAAAAATTTGAAAACATCCTTTGGGATAAATACCTTTATATGCATTGTAACTGTTCATTTATTTGAAATTAAATGATTTAATTGACTCTATAAATTATAATGCAGTAAATGAGACACAAATCGGTCAAGAATACAACCAGTAAAACATCCATTAGATTCACATCTGAAAACAATCACACTGCCCTTCTAGCAAACCCAGTATGAAGTAGTCCAAAACGGAAATTGAGACTTGTAAGGGAGATATTCTTTGTATTCTGTTCATCGTGTAGCTAAGACTCCATGAGCCAAAACATTCACTAATTAGATAGATAGATAGATAGATAGATAGATAGATAGATAGATAGATAGATAGATAGATAGATAGATAGATAGATAGATAGATAGATAGATAGATAGATAGATTCTTTATTCATCCTGTGATATTTAACTCTTTACTGTCTTCTGTAAAATGTATATATAAGAAGTAATTATATAATGATAAAATGCTTGCCAATGACAACATTGTATACTTTTTTCAGATCTTTAGATTTCTACAAATGCATGCAGATGATCCAGGCTTATTTATATTTGTCAGTTTGTATAGCAAGCACAGCTGTTATTGTGTGTGGTGCATTGGGTCCAATGGTAAAAATAAAGGACGTCCATGTGTGGCTCATTGCATTGATAATCTTGACTGTTATTTAAGAGTATTTAAAAAGAACTTCCACAACAGACTTAAAACTGCTTAGAAATAGGCCAGTTTGATTAGTTTAACACAGTATTAATAAACTCTGAAAAAGATTTGTACTACACCTCACGTAAAACAATCATATATTTTTTTATAAAAAACCCTTTTCAAACGAGTTATCAAAAGTGGTTAAAAATCAAATGAGTTAGATAAGACAAAGAGAGAGCAATGCTTTCAAATATTTGAAAGATTTTTCTATAGCAGAATATTGTTGCATATAGCCATTTACGGTATCTTATATATAAACGTCTATGCATGGAAGTGTATGTGTCTGTCTGTCCCAAAAAGCCAGCAAGGCGGCCCCAAGTTAACAAGTCGGAAGAAGAAAGAAGTACGAGGCTACAGCATGAAGCTGAAAGAAAGCAACTCCATTGCTAAAGTGAAACTGCTGAGGAAAGACAAACGAGAGAGAAACTTGCTTAGCTGCTAATAGATGAGTGGGGGGCGAGCACGTCCGCGAAACAAAACTGCCGACTCTGCATTTCAATTTTTTTTTCTGATTCGTACTTTTTTCTTCTTCTGACTCGTTAACTTGGAACCACCTTTTCGGCTCTTTGAGCTTCATGCTGTAGCCTCGCACTTCTCGGCCAGACAAACAGACACACACACTTCCACGCGTAGACATTTATATATAAGATGATCAAAGGTTTTTAAGATGTAGCAGCTCCATATTAAATCAAAGAATATAGAAGTCTGCTTTTTCCATAAATATGGAAAGGCTACATGATCACATCCAAAGTGTCAAAAAACTGTTTTGCAGTATACACATTTTAGTCAGTCAGTCATTCTCCAACCCGCTATATCCTAGCACAGGGTCACGGGGGTCTGCAGGAGCCAATCCCAGGGCACAAGGCAGGAACAAATCCCTGGGCAGGGCACCAACCCACCAAAGAGCACACACACACACTAGGGACAATTTAGGATCACCAATGCACCTAACCTGCATGTCTTTGGATTTTGAGAGGAAACTCACACAGATACGGGGAGAACATTCAACTCCACGCAGGGAGGACCCGGGAAGTGAACCCGGGTCTCCTAACTGCGAGGCAGCAGCACTACCCACTGTGCCACCCAGACATTTTAGTAATTGACTAAATATAATATATTAAAAAAAAAACATCCAACTCTGATTATGTAAAATGCGACAAAATCAAAAACCTGAGTCATTTTTGGACAGATTAAAACTCCATTCAAAAAAATACAGACTAGTCTTAATGCAGTGGTTCTCAAACTGTGGGGCGGGCCCCCCTAGGGGGGCGCGAAGTAACAAAAAGGGGGGCGCAATGATGTGAAGAAAGTTAAACAAGAATCGAAAATATGAAAAATACATCTATTGAAACCGAAACAAATTAACTTAAACTACATTCTGATGCTAGAAAAATAAATATAGAGTTAGATAAATGTCGATAAAAGTTAAGTAGGTATAATAAAATATGTATCTATGATATATCATTAATTAAAAAAGAACAAATTGGTATTAGTGGGCTCCTTTAAAAAAAACGTTAGGGGGGGCGCGATTAAAACTGTTATAAAAACTCGGGTCGCAAATACTTAAAGGTTGAGAAACGCTGTCTTAATGGAAGTTACTTACAGTAAATGGCCAGAAAGGTGATGGTGTCAAATAAGAAAATATACAGGAGAAGCAGAAACAACTTCACCAGAAAGGGCTTTCTCTTCTTATTCTCTTGAGGCACTGCAGCTGCTGGGAAACATAACAATTACAAATAAAAACATAAAAGAAGCAAAGAAGGTTTTCTCTTCTGATTTCAGAAGATGTTGCTTGCACACCGCTTGGTCTACTTACTGATTAGTATGTTCAGGTCTGGTGTGGTGTGGCGCTCACTCAGTAATCAGACACTGGAGTCACAGCTGAAAATGTCTGACACAGCTGGCACATCTGTGGAGAGGATGCACTGGCTGATTTACTGCAGCTGAAGTCCAATGAAGGCTCGATTCTTTTTGAGTGGCACAATTGTCAGCACTGCTTCCTCATAGCTGCAGAGTCCCAGGTTTAAAACCAACCCAAGTAACTATTTAGATGGACTTTGCACATCCATCCCCTGCCTACTTTGGTTTTCACCTTACAGCCAATGCTGTCACTAGTAGCAGTGTCTTCCTTTTGACTCTAACCTATGTAAGTGAATTTGAAAATGAATCAGCTGAAATGTTGTGCTTAAATCACTAAAGTAATACCGTGTAGTTTAATTCAAAGTCACCTCTGTACACTGATATCATGCATTTTATGCTTAAATCATGCACTCTCATATTTTAATAAATTCTGCAAATTCTGCATTTGTTAATGATCTGCTTTGTAAGATGATCACCACTACCTGGATCCAATCCCCATCACACTTCTTAAATCCTACCTTCATGCCATACTTCTGACTCCTACGACAATAACAAATACATCCCTTGACACTGCCAGCCGCTTTTAAAATTGCTCCTGTAACCCCAGTGTTAAAAAAGTCTGGCCTTGATGCTGACAGTCTTAACAATTTTCAACCTATTTCTCTCTTACCTTTTGTGTCAAAAGTTCTTGAGTGTGCTGTGGCCTTCAAACTCACCAATTACTTAACTTCTAATAATTTGATGGAACCCTTTCAGTCTGGTTTCAGGGCACAGCTCTGCTTTTGGTAAGCAATGATTTGCTTATAGCAGCAGACACTAGACAAACCAGCATATTAATTCTGTTAGACCTCAGTGCAGCATTTGATTCAGTCAGACATGACATTCCACTGTCCAGAATGGAGAACATGCTGGGTACCTCTGGCACTGCCCTCCAGTGGTTTAAGTCCTATCTGACTGCAGGAAAGAGTTTGTTAGTCTTGGCAACAGCAGGTCCAGCTCAGTGCTGGTCACACAAGGAGTTCCTCAGGGTTCTATTCTGTAGCTCTATGCTTTCCTCTTGACCATATCATTCATAGCTATGGACTGGGTTATCATTTTTATGCAGATGATACTCAACTTTATTTCTATGTTAAAAGTGAAACTTCATCAGAGTCTTCTCAGCTAACAACTTGCCTCAGTGAAATTAAAACCTGGATGGAGCAGAACTCTTTAAAATTGGTACTAAAGTGCAACTTAAGAAAATGAGCTCCTTCTCAGTCACTCTTGATGGTGAGCTCATCAGACCTTCTTCTAATGCAATGAATTTTGGTGTCATTTTTGATTCCTCCCTTTCTTATTCTGCTCTTATAAAACACATTAAGAAACTTTCTTACTTTCACCACCATAACATGTCTCGTGTTCACTCATTCCTCTTCTTTCCTAATACTGAGAAACTTGTCCATGCTTTTATCATATCCCACGTTGATTATTGTAACTCCCTACTCGCACGTGCCCCTTCATATCTTATTTCACAGGTCCAGTTGATTTAAAACTCTGCTGCAAGAGTCCTAACACGGACCAGGAACAGCGAGCACATAACACATCCTGCTTCGCCTCCAATGACTCCCTGTGTCTTACAGCAGTGGTCCCCAACCCCCGGTCCGTGGCCCACTACCGGTCCGCAGCCATCTGACAGCCGGGCCGCGAGAGAACTGCCGGCAACGGCGACTCACTCAGACTTTTCACAACGCTTGGCGGGCGGGGCTTTGCAGCGGCGCAAAGAGAGGACAGAGACCGAGGTGAGAGAGTATTACAACACAGTATTTTATGGTCCCGACAGTTTCCCCATATGACACGAGTCTATAGAAATCGCGTTACTACGAAGTACATTCAGCAGTTGCTTTCATTACAACGAAGTGACCTTGAAATGCTTGAATGAATCATCCACAGAGCAGTTAGATCTGTGGTCGCAGCTCAGATGTGCACATTTGCACAACGATCCCAAAACAGAAACATTGTAAAAAAAATCTTTCTTCGAACTTTTCTCGTACTGTTTTTTTTTTTTTTTGCTGTTTTTGCTTTCTGTGGTTTTCAGTGATATCTTTTGCTTATTGCTTGTCAACATTTGAAAAACATCCATTGGAATTTAACTCATTGTCACCCTCCTATAGAAACGGCAGACATGAAAAAAACAATAACAGTGTTAATGTTTGTGATGCTGCGGTGGGTTGGCACCCTGCCCAGGATTGGTTCCTGCCTTGTGCCCTGTGTTGGCTGGGATTGGCTCCAGCAGACCCCCGTGACCCTGTGTTCGGATTCAGCGGGTTGGAAAATGGATGGATGGATGTTTGTGATGTGCAATCTGTTGGAATGGCAAATGTAAAGCATATGTCTTTGTTATATGCAAAAAAAGAAGAAAAATCTCAGATTGCAAACGTATGCGAACTGCTTAATAACTTAATAATAATAGAAATGTTATGTAAATTGTGTATAAAACTGCCCCCCCAGCCAACCCAATGACCGGCCCGTGGAAAAATTTGCATCTGATAAAGTGGTCCTTGCTGTCAAAAAGGTTGGGGACCACTGTCTTACAGGACTGAATATAAAATTCTATCATTAACTTGCTTTACATGGCTTTTCAATGAACTACATCAGTGATCTTCTACATCACTGCTCCTGTTCACCCACTAAGGTCCTCTGATTCAGGCAGTCTTGTTGTGCCCCACAATAACCTGCACTCTACACGGCCTTTAGCTATATAGCCCCAGACTTTGGAATGACCTCCCGAAATTAATTAGATAGAGTTAGATCTTTTAAAAAACAACTTCAAATTCATCTGTTCAGGAAGGCTTTTAACTTAACCTGACATTCTGCCTCCTCTTTCGGTCTTCCTCTATTTAGTGTTCTATTCAGGAAACATTTGTATCCAATATTACATATACCTGCTGTTTCTTTATGAGAATCTGTAAAGCGCCTTGAGAGTGGGACAGATGCTATATAAAGAAAATGTATTATTATTGCTATTATTATTATTGACACAGCTGAGCTCCCGAGGGCCTATATGAAAATAGGAGAAAATTCTAGAAGGACATCTTTCACTGCAACACTCTATCGATCTTGGTTTTATGACAGAGGGGTAAGACGGAAACCTGTCCTTAGTAAAACACACATAGGAGCCCACTTGGAGCTTGCAACAGGGCACGCCATACTGTGAGAAACTAGAGTCTCTGGTCTGATGAAGCCAAGATTAGCATCATGTTTGGAGGACACGCCTCATTAGCTGTGCAATACCATTCTAAAATGATGAAGCATGGTGGTGGCAACATCATGCTGTGGGGTTGTTTTTCAGCACCAGGCACTGACAAAATAGTCAGGGCTGAGGGAAAGAAGAAACGTGCAGAATACAGATATACTGTATCTTTAATGGAAACCTGCTCTAGAGTGGTCTAGACCTGAGACTGGGCTGAAAGTTCACCTTCCAACTGGACAGTGACCCTAGGCACAAAGTAAAGATAAACACAGGAATGGCTGAGGGAAAACTCTGGAAATGTCTTTGAGTTGCCCCACCAAAACCAAGAATTGAACCCAATCTAAGAATCCAGGATGGAATTGCTGCCAAAGGGCTTCATCTAAGTACTAAGTAAAGGGTCTGAAGATTTGTGTCAATGTGAAACTTCATTTTTTTATTTTTATTAAATTTGGAAAATAAATTCACCTTATCATTTTGACTGTTGCTTTTTGTTAGGGGTAAAGATTAATTTAAACAATTTTGGCTGCAACATAACAAAATGTGGGAAAAGTGAAGGTCTCTGAATATTTTCTGAAGGCACTGCAGGTATGTATAGTTATTAGTGATAATAGCAATGCAATGGATGACAATAATACTTTTTGGTTATTTTAAGTATGCTTTCTCCATCTGTGTTTTTTGGATTCGGGTGAAGGTTCTGAGAACTTAGGTACTTTGACGCTGGCTACCCTTTCTAAACATCATCCATCTTCTTATTGGAGGTGGAGTGTGATCATCATACCTTCAATTGGTCAATTGTTGGTCAATTGTTACAGAAGTCTGACCTTTTTTATTTTGGTTTGGAAATGCAAGAATTTAACTTTTAGATAATACTTGGACAAATTCACAATCTAGATAGATAGACCTGAATAAACAAAAGCTTATAAAGTAGGATCTATAATTTTTTGCCAGGGTGAAGTCAAACCTGATGCAAATATGCTTCTTTCATTACTTAATTGTTAAAATAATATAATGTACTTCAGTACTATGCATCTGTGGAAGGCTAAATATCTGTAAGGACATGTCAGTCTAGTAAATTTGGGCAGGAATGCCCAGAATGCACTTTTATTTTCTGAAGCTGTTGTTTTGTTGCAAATTCCCTGGGAGCTGAGGTCTGCCCTCACAGGATTAGGTGCAAGACAAGAAGCCACTCACACACAACCATATTTTTCGAACTGTCTTATTCTGTCAGTCACCAATTAGCAGAGTACCTGGTTGGAACCTTAGAGAAAGAACTTGTGCTTGCATTTTATTAAAAAAAAAATACTTAGGAAACCAAAATATATACTGATGGAAAAATAGAAACACAATACTCATTGATGGACTGGAATTTCAGCATTCACTGCCGAAATAACAAGAAGCAAAGGAGAACTGTTGACAAATAAAAGCGGATAGATAGATAGATAGATAGATAGATAGATAGATAGATAGATAGATAGATAGATAGATAGATAGATAGATAGATAGATAGATAGATAGATACGGATAGCAAGAAGAACATGAGTAACAAAGATATCATAAACCCTGGAAACAGCTACCTGATCTCAGTAATACTGGAGAGCCGGGCAAGGTTACTGGCCTTTGACAAGTATAGGGTCACATCTCTTGATGTTGTAAACTAGAGTATCACAATGTGGGGTTAAAGGTCAAGTGAGAAGGCAGGCCAGTGTAGAACCTGAAAATCACCAGTTCTCAGGATAGTTGTGACCATAACAGATGTGTGACTTTGCATTGTCCTCATGTCTAGAAGATATGAGCAAAGGAGCCATTGGAAAGTGGTCTTTCTTGAAGTGAATCTGTCCCTCTCTGCCCTGTCAAATTGTTTCTGGCACAATAAACAGTACAAGTGGCAGATCTGAAATGATCTCAAAGGTGGACCAGTCTGTTATGTTGATCCTGCTCTGGTTTGTTCATGCAAGATCAGTCATATCTTGGATCTTAAATACTAGTACGACACAATACATAACCCATCATGCCTGGTAATACTGACACATGATATGCCTGAACGTACGCCAATGGCCTTTCTCTTCACTTGAAGTGTGCCCGGGTTGTGTTGCTCTGACCTAAGCTCATTTTAATGGTGATCTGATGAAATATTGTTCTTTCTAGACATCATGAAGTAAAAGTGCGCTTGACAAGCTTTCTTGTGTTTAGCCTCACGGTACAAGCTGGACTGCTGGTCAAAGGGACAAAAACAAATGAACAACTTTTTTGTAAAATTACACAAGTTAGAACTTTTTCTCATTCCAGAAATATTTTTTTTCTTTCAGTATATATTAGAAGTAGCAGACATATTGCCCCACATACAAAGTACAATAAAGTTTTTACTTGCATGTGCTAATCAACATGCTGTTCTATTTGTAGACATGATCAGTGAGTAGAATTACCTTATCTTGAAAATTCAGTCTCCCTTACCTGAAACATCTCAGAGTTACATTAGTATTATAGGCATTGGTATAGGAGATGTCCCCACAACCAACATGAGGTGGGGGTGCCTCCAAACCCACAGGGACTCTCTTATCAGGCCTGCACAAATAACATTAAATGTGGAAAAATGCTAACTATAGTAATGCTAAACCTCTGTTCTACAGTAAGTGCTTTTTTTAATTCCAGGTGGGAGTCCAACCTTCACTATTACGGAGAAGCCTATGAATTTTGCACAACATCAGTGATTACAGGAGAGAATTACAAAATAATATCCACAATTTCTTAAAATAACAGACCAAGTTAAATAGTACAGTTGTTGTTAAACTGCAAATAAAGTTCTAGCTTTCATTAGGTTTTATAAGGAATGAATAGACAGCAAGGGGTGCTGTAACACAGTTGGGAATAAATGGCATCTTATAAACAAGACCAGGTTTTATTACTAGAAAAGGCTAATTTTACATGAGGGAATAGAAAATATAAAGAAAAATCAGGAGTGGTCTCCCCTAGACTTTCTCATATACTAAGATATGGTGATGGATGTTTGAGGAGTAAACCGCAAGACAAGGATTATATTTTTATATCATGTACATTAAAGAACCATCAACAAAAAATCAAATCAAATTAATAATATATTTATTATTATTAAAGTAAAGTTGAATAAATCGGACTAAATAAATCAAGTATGTGTTCAGGTAAAGTACCACATCCGGTTAGCAGAAATAGCCCAAAAGTTGACAGAAATCTATGTTTTGTACCTAATACGTGCATGCAAAATTTGGTTGACCTAAGTGAAAGCATACTCAAGTTATCGTGTTTACATACACACACACAGACGCAGAGACATAATACCAGAAATGGTATTTTCAGACTTAGAGAGGTCTAAAACATTGAGATTCATCAAAATCTTGAAGTGGAATTTTTGGGGGATTCCAATATTTTCCTTATACTTTGTATACGAGAAAGTTAAAACGAAACATAACAAAGGACTTTACTACTCCCAAGGTTGCATCTGACTTCCTCATTGCATGGCCTACCAGTATAAAATATTCCTTGTTACCTTCTTTTCATCTATACTCCTTCTCCACATTCTGCCATTTCATTCTTTCACCAATACAATCTTTGTCAATTATTCATTTAACAACTTCAAGTGCAGCTATACTGTTGATAGAAGTGGCTTTTAATCCCCAACTAGCAACTACTTTTTGCTGTGCCCCGAGTGCTATTTCCAAATAGGCTTCCCTGCACAGTAGCAAAGAGGAGCTCATGCACCATATAAAGGAATCCCACGTGTTCTTCTATTGAGTTGGTCGAACTCCCAATATCTATTACAGTGTTGTTTGGATTAGCAACTAAAAATGAGAAGAACAGGCTACAATGAATAGTCAAGTCTACCAAAAAGATCACTGGCACTAGTTTTCCCACCTTACTGGATCTGTACTATTTCAGAGTGATGAAGCAGGCAGCAAAAATCATCACCGACCCTTGAATCCAGGTCACAACCTCTTTGAACTTCACCCCTCTGCCTGGAGTTATAAACTAAACTATGCCAAGTCAAGTAGAGATAAGAGCAGTTTCTTTCCACACAGGGCTTCAAGCCTATAAATATTTAAATTCAGCTCTCAATGTTCAGTATGGGCACCTCCTCAGCAATATTATTGTGATATTCTTAAATATAGCTGATGTTTAACTCAGTATTGCACTATTTCTTGCACTTTGTATGCATGATTACATTTTTTGTTTCATATTCAGGCAGTCCTTGTTAATTGGGTGTATGTCTGTCATGTAACTACTGTATACTTCGAGATTGAGTGACATTCTTTGTATGTGAGCATATTTGGCCAACAAATGTGATTCTGATTCACTTTCTGAATATGCCACTGTTCATCCTTTTAAACGTTCAAGCCCCAAGCTGGTCAACTGGCATCATCGGCTGGTCTGCCACCTACTGTACATTAATATCACTGTGGAGAACTTTTGAAATAAATACAAGGAGAATGTGTAATTCCCACATAGCAAGTGATATTCACAGAAGCTGAAGTCAGGTCCATGCTATTGCAAAACAGCTGTTCTCACTGTTGTGCCATCCTCTTTACAAACCTTCAGCAATGCATATTTGGACATTTTGTTTGCTGTTCTTACCTAGTCAAAAGTAAACGGCTTTCTCTTTTGGAGTAACATTCTTCGCTTCAACAATTTCTTCATAAGTAGTGTTGTCTACTGGGTCTGTTTGAGAGGAAAACAAATCATTTTAATCATCTTCACTGAAACAACAGTGACATTGTTCATTTATAATTCTTGCTTCATGGCGCCTGTGCCCTGGGTTAGAATCATGTGCCTGGTCCTTGTCTTTGTGGAGTCTTTCATGTTCAACCTGCACCTATGTGGGTTTCCCTCATTGTACCTTAGTTTACATAAGTGAAATCTACAATCGTCCAATTGCCTATTATGATTAACAATTTCCCTAGTACACAGAGAATTTTGAAAAATGTCTGCCAAGGGTATATATATACTCCTTGCCACCCTCTCTCTGACCACAGAATTACTGTGACTGCCCTCAGGTGGTTTGAGTCATAACTCTTGGGCAGATCCTACCATGTGTCCTGGTGTGGAGAAATGTCAAGGGTGTACCAAACAAGCCTCTAGGTGTCACAAGGATTGGTGCTGGGCCGTCTCCTCTACTCTTTATACACTACATCTCTGTTCACTAGGCCTTATCATCCTGTTCAATGGTTTCTCATATCGATGCTTTGCTGGTGAGATGCAGTTTTACAAGTCATTCCCTCCAGAGGCCTACATGGTATCAGCTAGAATTTCTGCATGTCTCAAAGATATTGCAACCTGGATGAAGGAACACTACCTCCAACTCAAACTGGCAAAGACTGAGCTTCTTGTTATAGCAGCTCATCAGTCACTTCAGCATCCCAACTCTGTTCAGCTCAGCTCATTATCGTTAACACCTACTAGGTCAGTATGCAACCTTGGAGTGGTGATTGATGACCAGTTGTCCTACAGGGACAATGTTGTCTCTCAGTCTTCCAGATTCACACTGTATAACATTGTATATAACACAACTTGTGGCTGTGGCTTTGGTCTTGTCATGTCTGGACTACTGAAACTCCCTGTAAGCAGAAGTACCAAAATGTGGCACCAAGCTGCTGCAGATGATTCAAAAAGGTTCTGGTTATTCTTTTCTTCAGATCACTACATTGGTTTTCTGTAGCAGCAGGTATTAAGATTAAATTCTTAATGCTTGCCTAAAGAGTAGTTAATAAGTCAGAACCTGTCAGAACCTGGAGACACTTGTGAGGTCCTATGCACCTTCTTGATCACTCAGGTCTTCTCTTGAATAGCATCTGGTGATGTCACATGTACATGGTATCAAATCTCAATCATCTCAATCCTGACTCTTTTCATATGTAGCTCCTAGCTGGTGGAATGAGCTGACCATCTCCATTTAAAATTCTGACTCCTTCAACGAGTTTAAGAAGCATTTGAAAGCTCTCTTCTTTGGTGAATTTGACTAACAGATAGCTGTTAGGTTTTTGTAAACTAGAAATTGTAACAAGCTTGTATTTTGTTCTGAGCTCTTCACTTGTGATGATAAAATATGCAAAATTATCCTGTAACACATGTTCCCAACCTGTCCCCCAGACTGATGTTTACCTCTTTTCCAAGTCACTTTGCATAAATCTATTTATAATTTAAATCTATGTATATAATCTATTTATCTGAATAAGTGTACATGTCAGGGTGGTTCTTTATTTGTGCTCCTGCAATGTTTCTTGTATACCCAAACAAGAAGTAGAACTAAAGAAGGAAAATGAAGTAAATGAAAGAGTGAAACAGTGGTGTGGATCCTGTATGTTTGCAGTTAGAGATGACATTACACTGTTTTCTAGTTTATTCCAGTTTCCACTGAAGTTTGCACATTGAGCAAACCGGGAGCCTCTTCACCTTATAGAAGGGTAACCCAAATTCTCAGGCGTAGATTAGAAGTAGAACTGATTTTCTGTTGATTTAGTTGCTATGCTGTATTCTCCCCTTGATCACTTTGGGTTATCTTTTATATTATAAATTATTTTTGTACATAGAGATTTGACTTTTTGGTGTTCTTTCATATATTGTTAAAGCCAGTGGATGGCTTGAGCAATTTGTTTAGCAGAGTTATCACACTCTAAATTTACTCAGGAAGTTGTGTTACCAAAATAAATGTCTGATTCTCATTTTCAAAAACACAGCAAGCTCTGAACTTATTAGAATGTTACTAATAATATAATTAGCTCAGTGGCTGAAGAATAACGTCTTGTAAAGTAACATCTTTGAGCTCTGAAGTTTTTTGTTCAGATTTTGTAACTTTCTGTTAAAACTCTTAGTATTTCAATATAGTAAATACAGATGAACAGAAATAAATAGAGGAACGTGGAAGGCACTGTATTATACAGAGTCTGCTGATCCCAAAGGAAAACTTTAGTGTTAGGGCAGTTGGCAAACAAAAACTACACAGAATGCATTCAGAATGAAACAGGGAAATAAAAATAAAAGAATACAACCACAATCTAATTCAAGTCAACAAGTAACAACAGTGAGCAGAGAAGAATGTAACTACATCTCTAGACCACCCCGGCAGACAGAACATCCACAGTGTGTTAAAATGACTTCACTGGCCTTCCTGAAAAAAAAAATTGAATGAGCTGCGATAAAATGAGATGATTCTTCTCTCCTGTGCTGGTATCCCAACTATGACTCTTTCGGGAAACCAAATACACTTAAAAGACAAAGCTATTTACATCGTAGATGGTGCGTTTTATTTTTTTATTTTTCTTCTTGAAGCCAGATTGGCCCTTGTCCCTTAACTATAAGACTCATTCCTGTTTGGCAGCCCATTGCCAGCCCATTTCATTTATACAGTCACACACACACAAGGCACAAGAGTGGCTGCCAGGCTCTAAAATGGAAGGCACTGGGCAGTATAAGAGTGTTTTACCATCTTTAATTAAACTCCTCTTGTTTCCTTTTAGGATGACTTTCAAGAGAAACAGTGATGCAACTTCTAGCCCCAGAGTTTACACACACACACACAAATAAATAAATAGATGCCAAGGCCTTACTGATAAACTGCGACTCTTTGGGACTTTTTCCCAGTCATACAATTGTGGTTTTAATAAAGTAACAGTCATCTAAAAAAGACAAGATGTATAGATAATATTTAAATTAAATAATCTTTAACTGTCCACACTGAACTTGATTGTGCTATTCCACAGTGCTGATTTTGCAATTTGCCAATGGTTTGGTCCTTTGTAATAAAGTACATGAAGTAGTTTTCAGCATTTGTGACTTATGGTCTCTATTTCTTGCTTCACAACCAAGTCAGTATGAATTCTAAAAAACATGAAATCTGCTTGTGTGAAAATTCAGACACCATTAAAGTTTCTTTGAGATCATCCTTTAATGGCTCAAACATCTGGAAGTCCTTTAGAGTCAGTATCAAACACCCGCACGCACCGGGGTACAGCTGATTTATGACCCAAACTCTTGACCAACTTCTTCTTGGTAGCTCAGGTTGTAGGACATTGCTGTTTGGTTTCAAGTCATGTTTTGTTGCCATAAACATGCCACAAAAAGACAGAGGGGTAGTTCTCTGAAACTGAAACCTTGACTGCTCTGAAGTAAATGTTTTTGGTATGTTTAAAGGTTTTTGTTAAATATTTGCATAGACTGACCAATATTACAGGCTACAAGGACAGATTCTTTTGTTAAGTGACAAATAATGCTTCACTTAACAAAACTAGTGTCTTGGGCAAATGAATGTAGGCTGCTACAGTGAAAAAAATATTTTGACTTCAAGAATCCCAAATGTATCTTTTATTATATTTTAAATATATCCACTACACATAAAATATCTGGAAGAATATATGACCAGTATGCTCAATAATGCATCATTTGGACAACAATTGCCAAATTGTCTTTAAATGATATTCCTTTTTAGTCATTCCAGTGTGTTTTCAGACAATAGTGTGTGTGACATCTATCTATCTATCTATCTATCTATCTATCTATCTATCTATCTATCTATCTATCTATCTATCTATCTATCTATCTATCTATCTATCTATCTATCTATCTATTCCAGTGGTGGACTGGATGGCCGATGAACACAAGAAATTTTCCAAACAAGCATATGACATGAACGTCACTGCTAAGACAATTAAAAGAACTGAAATTTTCAGGATAAATGGAGAGAGAAAATGAGGTGATGATAAAAGTAAGGTTTTCTAACTAATGTCCTCCTGTTTTCCAAACTGACTAAAAGCAAAATATTCATACAGTTAAATGAAAAAAATAAAAAGAATCTAAGTGCCTCTTCTTTTACTGCTAGTTTCTCGCTGTTGCTGTTTCACGCTATCCTCTTTAAAAAGAAATTAGCTTCTTTTATAAATTATGATTTCCTACAGAGGAGACAACTGAAACAGTCCGGGCACCTACCTCTGTGTGGTCCTTCATTCTCATATTCAGCAAGTCCATCATTGCAGTAGATGTCATTCAACATTTCCTTCGCTAAACAGTTCCTGTCACTCATCTTCATTTTATTTTTTTGCTGCTGGCAAGGTGACTGAAAGATTGAGGAAGTTGTTTTTAAATATTGTGTTTCGTGAGTAGAGTCAGAAAGTGGGGGTCTTTACACTTTGGTCTTGTGTTTTAGCACAGGATGCTTAAATGCTAATCAAGTAACCTGAGGTGTAAAATCTGCAGTGGTGTGTTTGCAAAGATGAAGCGATGACTTACAAAGTAGCCATTGCTGCTTAGCTGGCAAATGCCATTCTGACCTCTATAGTCAAACTAGAACCTTTAATGTGATTTCTATGAAATGGAAGTTGGGCCTGTTGGGCTGGTCTCAATCTGGATAAGGCTAACTAATCCACCTATTCAGTTGAATGTGGATTGACCCAGGTCAGGTCAGGTCAGGTTGAGGAGCATGCACTGGTGCAGAGCGTTGCTGCACCCACCACATAATGAAACAGCTCAGGATCCTGGTTAGCAACCCCCCAGGCAGAAACACAGTTCAGTTCCCCCCTCCGGAAATGATCATCTTTCTGCCGCAGCCAGGTGTTAGGTGGGCGTCCCCTTGACCTGGTCCAGTCGCTCGGGTGTCCAACAATGAGGATTTTGCAAGCTGGATCACCCTCTGAAAATCACACTACATGGCCATACTGCCATTACTGACACTCCCTCACAATGCAGGTAATGTGCCTCATTTGGGACTATGTGAGTACCCGCTTGTTTGACACAAAGTTAAACCAAAAATACCCAAGGATTCCCTGAAGAGACACAGTACTGAAGGAGTCCAATCATAGTCTCAGGTCACTGGATAGCGTTCATGTCTCACAACCATATTGCAAAACAGGAAGCACCAGGACTCTAAAGAGTTGGACATTCATCCTTTTGCAGAGATAGGAGTGCCACACACCTCTTTCCAGCAACCTCATGACCCCCCATGCTTTCCCGATCCGTCTACTGACTTCATAGGAAGAGTCACCAGAGACATGATTGTCACTGCTGAGGTAAGTAAAGGTCGACACTCTCTCCACAGACAGACACACTGTTGATGGCTGTGCCCAAGACGTCATTAAAGGCCTGGATCTTGGTTTTTATCCAGCCTCCATTGACTCCGCAAAGATCACAGCATTGTCGGCGAAGTCAAAATCAGTGAATCTTTCCTCTCCCAACAGATGCCCCACAGCCACTGGACCCCACAAATCTGCCCAACACCCAGTCCATGCAAGCACTGAACAAAGAAGGGTCAAGAACACACCCCTGACAAACCCCAGAATCACCTGGGACAAAATACAGAGGTTCTGCCTCCACTCTGCACAGCACCAGTGTACAGGCCGACCATATGATCCAGCAACTTTGGGGGATCCTGCAAAGTCTCAGGATGTCCTACAGGACAGCTCGATCAACTGAGTCAAATGCTTTATGAAAATCAACAAAGGCTGTAAAGAAACTCGACTGATTGACACAGAAATCTGGAAGATTGACCTAGATATTTTAATAATTAACAAAGTATCTTATTCTGATTTAGAAAAACTAGCAATTAAGGGTACTTTACTTGTTTTACATTTCTCTATAGATTATGATTCTAATTAGATTTACAGCAAGGTAATTGAATTGGACTAATGTAAGAACTTGATAGTACAATTTACTGATAAACACAAGGATTACAGAAATCAAAACCTAAGAGAAGGATTCTAAACAGACAGACAAGTCAAACAAAGGTCCATACAGTACTGAGGTTTCTTGGTGCTTTTCTGGTTTCCAAAAAAGAACAGGGTACAATTTGTAGATTTTATATAGTTTTTCACAGAGTATTGTCTCTTTGGAAATTCAATGTGATCTCTGGCACTTTGTTCATTCCTTAGGTCAGTGACGTGCATAGACATTTTGTTGGGTATTCGCTCAAAAAGAGAAGAAGGGGTACTTTATGGGACAGGATTTGTTACAGTTTAATTACTGAAAATAAATTAGTATCTACTTTGATATCTGTGTTATTAATTTCACTGAAAATATGAATGTAACATCAGGACATTACAGTGCTCACTACCTTGGCAAAGTATTTGTTCATGATTACTAATTATGTCAGATTATCAGAAGATACACTACTCCCCTTTTACTGTATGTTGTGAGCTGGGGGAGCTGATCCCAGCCATACAGGTTAAAAAACGCTGAAAGGCTACCTTCACATTGCTCCCTTGCTTTCTGGGCTTACTTGCGGCCGATCTATCTCGCGATCCGTGTGGTACTTCGCATATTTAAAAGTCCGAACAGCACCTGTCAGTTTTTGATTGTTTGCTTTTCTCTCTCTCTGACCTTCCCTGCACACTCCTTTGAAGAGGAAGATACAATATGTTTGCATTCTTTTAATTGTGAGACAGAACTGTCATCTCCGTCTTGTCAAGGAGCACGTTTAAACTTTTGAAAAAGAGACAAATGTTTGTTTCCAGTGTTTGAATAACGTTCCTGTCTCTCTACAACCTCCTGTGTTTCTGTGCAAATCTGCGACCCAAGGATGACAAGAGGTACCAGGAGTGGTTGCACAGATGAACGCCAAGGAGTTGTTTCAGATCGCTCAAAATGTCCCGCTTCCTCCCGACCCGGAGGATGATCTGGTTCCTGCTCTACTTGCTAATTCCAAGGATGTGTTGACGAAGAGGGGGCCTTCTGATGACCCAGAGATGTTTCTTTTGGCTTTTGAACATGTGGCGACTTTGCTGGGATGTGCATGTACATCCTTTTCCAAATATAACAAATTTTAACAAGATGAAAGTGAAAGTAAGGGAATTTCCATCTAATGAAATGCCAAATGGACTTGTGTTGATGTGATATTTCAGTTCTGCAAATTTGCAAAAATTTCTAAAATCTATTTTTTGCTTTGTCATTTTTGGGTTTTGAGTATTACTCAAAGGCAACTTGAATGTAAATGATTTTAGCACAAGGCTTTTGTCTCGTCCTGCCTGATTTTTAACTTAAAGGTGAAATGAACATGATATTAAGGAACACACACTTAATATGATATGGAGGAGCAGGTGGCAGCAGATTACCACACACTGAAGTGGGAGATCCTCGCCTAGTATGAGTTAACTGCAGCATCTCTGGCCCAATGCTGCCACGAATGACGGTTTAATTCCAAGAGTCACACCCGAGCTCAGGCCTTTGATTTATGGGGCAAACTAGCCTGCTGGCTCTACCCTGGGGAAAATACACCTGAGCGGATTGTGGAGAAGGTGGCATTGCCACATCCTGCCAGATCATCTCGTCAACCCCGTGAGATGACATCAATGGGCAGACATGGAGGAGCTTGCTGAATTGATTGAGCGGCACCACACCACCAGCCAGATGGACCACTTCAAAGATCTGCCTAAGAAAAGGTGGCAGGGAGCGATAATCCCTTCCACTTTGGTGCCACCTTTGTGGGGAGCCAGGACATGCAGTGGCCCACTGTCCCTGAGGGGATGACCAGATGGAGTGTGGATAGGCTCAGGGAGAAAGGTACTGTTGAGCAGTCGGGGCTAACCCTCTCTCACTTCCAGTTTTAGATGATCATGCTGTCCTGGCCCTGTAAGTCCAGCAGCAGCCTCTCCATTGTTGCAAGCCAACATGTATCATCAGAACATTATGATGGTAAATGAACCAGTCTGACCTGTATCCATGGTGAGTCCCAGAGACACTGCACCGCCACCTGCTGGCTAGTGTTTCAGGGCCACCTTGAGTACCTACTTGTGGTGATATTACTGTGGCCACCATAGGCTATGATCCGGGGAAGAGACTGGTGCTAAATAAAATTCGATGAGGAGGTACCATGTCTGCCTGGAACAATTAGCTCAGCCTTTGACGCTGCCCAGAGGAGAAGCTTAGCCATGCAAAAGAGCAGATAAAGGTACGTCTACCCAATAGGATTTGATAAATGTGGAGCCAATTGAGGACCACTACACTGGCCTACCCACAACAGAAATAAATCCTTAAATTTGCTGTGACGGCCAACCCAACCCATTTGCCTTTTTTCAGGCTTCTTTGTGTTATGAGAACAGTCCAACCTGTCATTGACCTGGACCCTGAGTACTTGTAGCAGTGAAACTCAACATCCACTCCACTCCTGGAATAGTGGCAGAGCATAGTGCTGTGAAAGTCAATAAATAATTGCTTGAATTTGGTGGTGTTAAGTTGCAGATAATTCTCAAAGCTCTCCACCAATCCTCCATCTCATTGCCCTTGTCAATGCATCTGAGAATTTCAGTAAGTGACATGACCTGGTGTTATATTTGTAGTCTGAGATATACAGAGTGAAGACAAAAGGATACAGGACTGTTCCGTGTGTTGTTCCAGTGTTGCTCCAACAATCCTTGAGCCTCATAATCTGTGGTCGGCGAGACAGAGAGTCCATTATCCAGGACAACAAATACTGTTGAATTTTGCTTAAATTCTGTAAGTAGAGCTTTTAGATTTAGCTTTTAAAATCACAATTCTGCATCAGACTAGATTAGATAAACTTTTAATCCGATGTGGAAATTCAGATGCATACTGCAGCAGAAACATAAAAAACAAGAATACAGACTCACATTTAAAAATACAGCCAATCAATCAATCAATACATAAAAAAATGTATATTTTAAAATAAAGTTAATGAGTACATCAGGAAGAAACATTGAATTGCCTGAGAGCAGTGTGCAGAAAAGACCCCCAGAGTTGCATCTTAGCACACTGTAGTGGAATGAGCTTGTGGCTAAAAGTTCTCCAAGAGAGCGCCTCCTGGAGGGGGTGGAGGTGATTTTTCATGATGGCATCCAATTTTACCACATTCCTCTTTCCTACAACAGCTTCCAGTGTGTCCCAGGTTTACCCAGTGATGAAGCATGCTATCCTGAAAAGTTTGTTCAGGCATTGTGCTTATTTTGAGCTCAGGTTGCTTCCCCAGGAGACCCCAGCTTATAGCACCACACTGGCTAATATGGACTAAGAACATTTCCAGCAGCTGGCTGCACACCTCAAAAGACCTGAGTCTCTTTAGAAAGTCCAGTCTGCTCTGGCCCTTCTTGTCCAACACCACTGTGTCGTCAGACAAGTCCAATTTGTTGTTTGAATTAACCCCCAGGTACTTGTAGCTCTGTACCACTTCCATGTCCTCCTCCTGGATGGAGACTATTCTCACGGGCTCCTTGACAGGCTGGAAGTCCACCACCAGCATTTTTGTCTTTCTGATGTTGAGTTGCAGGTTGTTGTCCTGGCACCAAAAGATGAAATCATCCACAGCCTTCCTGTACTCTGACTCACCTTCATTATTAAAGGGTGAACAGGATGGGAGTCAGGACAGTTACCTGAGGTATTACACCATCATTTCTGACACACAGTCCCTCAGCCTTACAAACTGCAGTCTGTTGGTCAAGTAGTCCATGATCCAGGAGATTGTGGGGGCCTCAAAAATGCAAAGCCTTGAGCTTTTCCCTAGTTAACGAGGCAGAATGCTGTTACAAACTCAGCAAATGTCAAAGAACATGACCTTGACTATGATGCTGACAATGTCCAAGTTGGAGTAGGCTCTGTGGAGCATGTAGATGAGAGCATCCTCCACAGCTATATGTGTTACTATATCACTATATATTACTGTATTACCACAATCTCAAGATTGAAAATCTGTGGTTTACATCAAATAGCACAATCTGTAAGGAAGGACTGACATTTGTCAAGGAAATGGAGACACTAGGTCTGGTGGAATGGGTTTAGCTCCTGTCAGTTCTTTTTAAAATTTTGCAAAGTATTATGAAGAAAGACTAAGTGGCAATATGCTTCCATGATGAGGATGCAAAAAAACCTTTAAAATTGGTATAGTTTTTTTTTTTTTTTTTTGTGTAGTGGAGTTTTGGAATTATGTGCGTTTTTCTTGATTTATAAAGTGTAAATGTATTTATTAAACATTTAATTAACCAGATAATTTAGGATAGGGTACTGCAAACAGCTAGTAACTTTAAAACATTATTTCTATAAATAGCAGGTATGTTTTTTTTCAGACATATATTTAAGTAATTTCCCCTTGGGGATTAACAAAGTAAATAAAATAAATAAATAAATAAAAAACGTACACATTACAGGTTGGTATGTCATTTTAGAGCCTCAGTTAACTGCCTAATTCTTCAGTGTACACAAGTGTTCAAAATATG
>NC_041398.2:23282296-23412296 GCF_900747795.2 Erpetoichthys calabaricus | reverse complement strand
ATCTATCTATCTATCTATCTATCTATCATACAGTACCTTATCTATGTATCTATCTATCTATCATACAGTGCCTTATCTATCTATCTATCTTTTGTCAGATACATACGCATAGGAGGAAGCTAAAGGGCCTGAATGAGAGTAATTCCATGACAGACCAGCGGTTGACGGAGTGTATTGACCCTTCTCTCTTTCCACTGCAGACCGACTACTGGAAATTCTGAATGGTTCCTCCAATTACGTCACTTCCGTTTCCGACCATGATCACCTCGCTCCCTCTGCTCTCCCTTAAAACTGCCATCTCTGCCACCTTAAGTCAGTTCTGTTTTGGACTCATATCTCTACACAATGTACTCCCAATTTAAGTCTTCCAGAGCCAGAAAAAATTATATGGGTGGCTGCCCCAAACCTTTGCACAACTCTATGGTCTCATCTTTGACACTATGTCTATCTATCTATCTATCTATCTATCTATCTATCTATCTATCTATCTATCTATCTATCTATCTATCTATCTATCTATCTATCTGTTTGTTTATCTAAAGAGCATCTGTAAAAACTCAAATTTCCCCTGGGGACAAATATATTTCTTTTCTTTTCTTTTCTAATCTTTCTAGAGCAGGGTCTCAGAGCCTATCCCAGCAATCACTGGGTGCAAAGCAGAAACCACATCTGAACATGGCACCAGACAGACCATTTCATTCAAATACATATTTTACAATTCATCTTTTTGCTGGTATCGCTGCCATTTCTTTCAGCCTCACATTGACTGTGGCAGTATCATTGTTTCTGAGAGTGACAGACACAATATGCAGCATCATTCACTTTGCCCACTGACCCAGTGATGTCTTTTAACTCCAAAGTAAAATCTAGCTTCTTCTTTTTACACAAGTAATGTATTGTCTGCACTTACAATACCCATGTATATATTTAAAAGAGGTCTTTTTCAGGAGTTTTCTCAGCCATTGAAGCTTTATCCATCTTGACCAAAGGCTTGTTATCAGTCGGACAACGTTGGCAAGAACACCATTACTGTTTGTTTCAATTTCTGCCTCTACTGTGACCCATGCCTTCATAAAGAGTTGGATTATTTAGAAATTACAAGATAAGTGAAATGTTTACTTGCTCCCACCCAGTTCTAAGTCAAATTCACTCCAGGCTGACTGATATTATGTTTTTATTTGTCTGCCTCTGTGAGAATAGACAAGGAGTAATGCACAAGTGGTAAGGGACAATATGTGAAATGATGCAGCAGCCTGCTTTGTCTTGTGGACACCTGTGTGGTCTGCTCTAGTCTAAGCTAGTGAGACCCTGCAAGAAGCACTGCAGGAGTGGTGGGCTGTGCAGGCCATGTTTTCTTATGTATTACCTCTCCTGTCGTTATGCTGGTATTTTGTTTATTTCATTGTACAATGTTCTTGGGTATTTTTATTAATATTAATTATATTAAGAAAATTTAGAAATTGTGTTATGATATGTTCACTTGAGTTTCCTTTCTATTATATTACATTTTGTCTAAAAATCTGAAGCCATTCGATGTGAAAAATATACAAAACTAGACAATTATCAAGAAGGGGGAAATGCTTTTTCACAACACAGTGCAAGCTTCTTTTTTACACCAGATCATTTCTAGTTCAGCGTGTCTTATTTTCCAGCTGTTTCTTCTTGTTTCATTTTGGATTTTTCATGTGGTTTCTTTTTGTGATTTCGGTATTAAAGATGTGTATTTGTTTTCCTTTGTTTGCTAGGTGGGGTTTCTTCTCTTGATTAATTTTTAAAACAAATCGTTGTGTTGTGTTTAATGAAAAGTTCAGGGAATATCACATAAACATACCAGTATATGCTCTCATCCTTATTTTCAGTTGACCACCAGCCTGTATCTGCTGTTAATTTTCTGCCAAGTGGTAGACTACATAATTGTGCTTTTTACATAGCAGTGGAGCCCTAGAACAGTCTCCCAAGACTGATTCCACATTCCTGGACTGTTTTATCACATTCAGATTTGACACTGTCACTATTACTAACAACTTCCCTTCACAAGTGCTTGAGGATTGTGTGCTTATGAGTCTTTATTCATAGTATGGTAGTTACTTTATTCATAGTATGGATCTTGGCCTGTTCGTATTTTACAGGCCATTTAAGTAGTCATTTTTATAGAAATTTCTTTAAACAATGCCTACTATACAGACTTATTCACCCGGAGTCCAGAACTCATTTTATTAAGGTTTAATGCTGCCAGAGATTTACACAGGTTCTCACATCTCCCTCCTGTTTCTGTCTCCTAGGCTTCTCCCCTGTATGAATTCTGATGTGCCTCTTTAAATCACCACTGTTTGAAAATTGTTTGTTACACACAGAACAGTAATATGGTTTTTCTCCTGTATGAATTCTTAAATGTCGATTAAGATCACTAATTTGTGAGAATAGTTTCCCACATTCATTACAGGAATAAGGCTTCTCTCCAGTATGAACTCTTGAATGCCGACTAAGGTTGTTGATTTGCGAAAATCGCTTGCCACATTCAGTACAGCAATATGGCTTCTCACCTGTATGAAATCGTTTGTGTGTCTGAAGATTACTTATTTGTGAGAACTGTCTGCCACATTCAGAACAGGAGTATGGCTTCACTCTTGTATGAATCCTTGCATGTCTATTCAGGTCACTGATATGTTTGAAACGTTTCCCACACTCTGTACAGCAATATGGTTTCTCCCCAGTGTGAATTCGTGTGTGTGTCTGAAGGTTGCTGATTTGTGAGAAATGTCTACCACATTCAGAGCAAGAATATGGTTTCTCTCCAGTGTGAATTCTTGAATGTCTTTTCAGATTACCAGTTTGGGAGAATCGTTTGCCACATTCAGTACAACAATGTGGCTTTTCACCCGTGTGGATCTGCCTATGTTTTTGAAGACTGCATTTAAATGCAAAGAGTTTTCCACATTCAGAACAGCCATAAGGTTTCTCCTCAGGTTGAATGACTTGATTCTTAGAATCAAGGTTATGTTTAAAAAGTTTCCCACACTCTTGGCAGACATACAAAGAGGCATGGTTTGTGTTGTGCATCTGCTGGTGAAGCTTGATGGCGTCTATCACTGTCAGCTTGACAAGAGGGAGAGAGCAACATTGCAAAGAGTCCATTTTCAGTATTTCTGGCTCAGACATCCAGTTCTTCATGTTTTCACTGTGCTGGTCCCACTGAATTCCACAATGAGCAGAAGATTCGTCAGATGTTGAAGAACACAGGAGGCCACTGCCTTCCTCTGGCAAAAATGCTATAAGATAACAAAATTGCAATAATTTAGACATTGGAAAAGCAAATTAAAACTCCAAAAGTCTAAAAATAAAAAAATAATAATTATGAACTCATCAGTTATATTTTGTGAGTGATTACAAAAAAAAAGAGCATAACAGTTTTGATTCCAGTGTGCCAGTATCACACTATATTACCTGCAAGTTTTACTTGCATAAGTAAAACCTGGATAACAAAAATAAAAAAGCTTTTAAAAAATTATCATAGTGATGTGTTGCATGTTTGTTTAACATATGCAAGTAAGACTTTCACTGTACTCCGTACACGGGACAGTGATGACACTATAAGACTATACTTTCTTACTCTCTTAATAAACAGCCGATTTCCATTTATCCATTTTCTTTGCTTTTAAGATAGATAGATAGATAGATAGATAGATAGATAGATAGATAGATAGATAGATAGATAGATAGATAGATAGATAGATAGATAGATACTTTATTAATCCCAATGGGAAATTTAAGTCAGATTCAGTGTTGTGGGTGTGACAAATCCTTATTTGGCAGTTCCACAAGCCATTTTGTTTCATTTTGGACCCTCTGCACACATTTCTCATGTCATTTAATTTACTGTTCTTATGAAGATGAATTCTGTTTTTTTAGATACTGGAAGCTGTTATGACAGAGGCCATTCTGAGAAATTATCCACTATATTAGATACTGTCTTTCATATACAGTAGCACCAGCTTATAAAGTATTGCATGTATGATATCAATGTGCGTGACTTCCTGGAAACACATCACATCATGTCATAGCAACTACACCACAAAATGGCACTACCCAGTTTAATGGGGAGTAATATCAAGCGTATAAGTTGCATATTTATGACCCTACTGGATCGTATGAGAAATTTTGTTATGTACTGCTCTGGGGTATGAAATTTGTAGTAGGGGGTTGAAGAATCTGTATTGATATTTGTCTTTGGAAGAAGAACACATTTTAGAAATACAAGCTCCCCCTTCTCTTCAAGGAATACAGCCTGGAGAATACAGGGGGGCCAAGATGATGATGATGATTATTATTTGGCAGAAACCTTTAACCAAGGGGACTTACAAACACTTGAGATACAATTGATTACACTCCCAAAGGGGTCACAAAACATCAGTAGTGGGATTGAGCCCTCAGACTCAATTATAGTCAAAAGTGCTCATAAAAAGTCTTGATAAAGAGCTGAATCACTGGGAGTCCCATTCATGCAAGAGGTGTGTCCAGGACTGGATAAATCAATGTTTGCAGTCATGGTAGTGTCTCTGCTGCTCGTTTCATACAGAAAGCCTTACAGAATCTTTACTATCTCATCCATGCAGAGGAAATGCTGTATCTTTACTCCTCAATCCAGGGGCCACATTAGACCAGAGATCAGTCAACATATTAACACAGACAGCTGCATGGTAGCCTAAACACACAAGATAAACTGTTTATTGATCAGGTTGTGCCGATGTTACTGGCACACTCATTTTCATTCTGCTTTAATTTTGGACACAGCTAGATATCTTAAGTTAATATATACAGTCATATGAAAAAGTTTGGGAACCCCTCTTAATTCTTTGGATTTTTGTTTATCATTGGCTGAGCTTTCAAAGTAGCAACTTCCTGACATGCCTTATGGAAACAGTAGTATTTCAGCAGTCACATTAAGTTTATTGGATTAACATATGGATACATTTGGGCACCCCAACAGAGATATTACATCCATACTTAGTTGAGCCTCCTTTTGCAAATATAACAGCCTCTAGACGCTGTCCTCCTATAGCCTTTGATGAGTGTCTGGAGGTATTTTTGACCATTCTTCCATACAAAATCTCTCCAGTTCAGTTAAATTTGATGGCTGCCAAGCATGGACAGCCTGCTTCAAATCATCCCATAGATTTTCAATTATGTTCAAGTCAGAGGACTGTGACGGCCATTCCAGAACATTGTACTTCTCCCTCTGCATAAATGCCTTTGTAGATTTTGAACTGTGTTTTGGGTCATTGTCTTGTTGGAATATCCAAACCCTGCGTAACTTCAGCTTTGTGACCGATGCTTGAACATTATACTGAAGAATTTGTTGATATTGGGTTGAATTCATCCGACCCTCGACTTTAACAAGGGCCCCAGTCCCTGAACTAGCCACACAGCCCCACAGCATGATGGAACCTCCACCAAATTTGACAGTAGGTAGCAGGTGTTTTTCTTGGAATGCAGTGGTCTTCTTCCGCCATGCAAAGCGCTTTTTGTTATGACCAAATAACTCAATTTTTCTCTAATCAGTCCAAAGCACTTTGTTCCAAAATGAATCTGACTTGTCTAAATGAGCATTTGCATACAATAAGCAACTCTGTTTGTGGCGTGAGTGCAGAAAGGGCTTCTTTCTCATCACCCTGCCATACAGATGTTATTTGTGCAAATTGCGCTGAATTGTAGAACGATGTACAGATACACCATCTGCAGCGAGATGTTCTTACAGGTCTTTGGAGGTGATCTGTGGGTTGTGGGTTGTCTGTAACCATTCTCACAATCCTGCGCATATGCTGCTCCTGTATTTTTCTGCCAGACCTGCTGGGTTTAACAGCAACTGTGCCTGTGGCCTTCCATTTCCTGATTCCATTCCTTACAGTTGAAACTGACAGTTTAAACCTCTGAGATCGCTTTTTGTAGCCTTCCCCTAAACCAGGAGACTGAGCAATCTTTGTTTTCAGATCTTTTGAGAGTTGCTTTGATGATCCCATGCTGTTGCTCTTCAGAGGAGAGTCAAAGGGAAACACAACTTGCAACTGACCACCTTAAATACCTTTATATCTCATGATTGGACACACCTGTCTATGAAGCTCGCGCTAATCCAACCAATATAGTGTGGCAAGTAATCAGCATTGAGCAGTGACAGGCATTCAAATCAGCAGAATTACAAGGGGACCCAAATTATTACACAGCCAGTTTTTCACATTTGATTTAATTTCATACAACTAAATACTGCGTCACTAAAAATCTTTGTTCAGAAAACACCCCAGTACTCAGATGTTCCTAGGAAATGAAAGACATACCACTGTTATCTTTTTTGTTGAAAGGAGAGTAAATTATTATGCAGGCTGAGAGGGGTTCACAAACTTTTTTATATGATAGATAGATAGATAGATAGATAGATAGATAGATAGATAGATAGATAGATAGATAGATAGATAGATAGATAGATAGATAGATAGATAGATAGATAGATAGATAGATAGATAGATAAAAATAGGCATTTCTTCTCAGCGCTTGAAGTTGACTACCTGAATAGATGAGTCTCGGTGTGTAAAAATCCATGTCCAAGTAGTAAAAAGTGTCCAGGGAACGAGTCCACATAAAAGAAAGTGGTAGGAGTTAACAGTGAAATAGAGAAAAAGGTAGAAAAATAAAGTCATACACAGAACTGCTGGAATAGCTGCCACTCGCGGCGGCTCCTGAGTCATCATATATTTATATCATATATCATATGACTGTATATGTGAATAAAATGTGCAACTTTTTCTTGTGTCGGTTCTGGTACTTTGTCTAATTGCCCAGTGAACCCTGACAGAGAGCAGGCTGGTAAGGGTAAAAATATCAGAGCTATGGGTGAGATTTGGGGCATTCTGTTAAGTTTGATGTAGTAAACAGTTGCAATAGGAGAACAGGGCCACCCCAGGATCCTACCACAATAAAACACACACTTTAAACAAAATGGAGATGAGCCACTTTACACAATAAGTAGGCAAGAATTGGGGCATTGGAATAAGTGCAATAATCTGCCTCTTAGTGTGGACAAGATGAAATAGATGATTGCTGACTTCAGAAAGTCCCATGCTGTCCACATCCCAAGGGCTCTATGTGAATGTGGTCAAGAGTATCAAATTCTTTGGTGTGAACCTCGCATCTGACCTTACTTGGTCAAGAAACACCACCTTCATACCCAAGAAGGCTCAGCAGCATGTTGGCTTCCTTCATTGACTGATAAAGGCAAGCCTACCTCCCTCCATTCTTATCACACTAGGGGGCTCCGCCCCCTGCTCGCTTCGCTCGCCAACCCCTGGTGTTGGGAATGACAAAGAGCGTGATGTATGAATGAGATATAGAATAGTGTGAAGGTGTAGATGATGCAAATATAAAGCAAACAATAAAGTGTGTGGCACAGTGTAAAGGTTTATTGGAAAATTTCTTTGTACACGCCGTTTAAGTGTAAAAGGTAATTCTAGGTCAGAACTTGTAATGTCAATGAAGATGGTCATTGTTGTGATCAGAGTCAAGTTTGTCAGAGCTTCGAAAGAGTTGTGTCTCTCCAGGAAGTAATGGAATGACTTGGGTATTTATGTTTTCCACATTAATATTTTTTGGACATAATATAGTGCGTTGTGTTAAAAGGGGCATTTGGTCTAATGAGATTGCTGTTCCAAATCTCTCTGTAACTAAATCGTCGCAGATAAAGGCTAGAGGAATTGTAATAATATGTGGGTGAAGTCCATCTGTATTGGTGAATGTACCATCTCCCAGTTGTAATAAGCAATTGTTATGATCTGGTTCTGGACATCGCATGTTTTTTACTTACTGTATCTTTTGAAAGCGATGCCAATTGTCTGCGTATTTTAAGGTGCACTGAACAATAGCTGAGCGCATGGCATGTGTAAGAATAGCTAAGCACTGTCTAAAATCTCCTCCTAATAAAAGTACCTTTCCTCCAAAAGGAATATTATTATTCATAAATGTTTGTAGAGGTTTATGAATGGTGTTGAGTAAGTGACTGGATGCAATTGTACATTCATCAATAATTAACATTTTTGCAAGACGGATGTCACGTGCAGTGCCACCGTTAATGTTCATAGTGGATACCGATTTGTAGGATCTAATGCAGTTGATAAAGATTTCACTTTCAGGTACATCGTTAGTTAGAAGCTTCTGTAGATATTCAGGATATGAATGTAAAGGAGGCAGTCTAATTTGACCCTTTTGACAACAACGTGTAAATGTATTACTTGTATTGCCAGTTGTTTCTTCAGGGAAGTGAACTGAATGACAATGATTGCAAATGACATTCATTAATCCGAATGAATTTTCCTGCTGTATGTTTTGCTTGTGCCGTTTGAGAGGCGCGTTGTTGCATGTGTAGTATTTGGGACGTGTTGTTTTGGAGCTGTAATCGATTTGCCTGTGCTGTGTGAGAATCCCGTTCTAACCTTCGCTGCCTTTAACGTATGTCTGAGACGGGAGATGTTTCGTTTTGAATCCGTGCCTGTTGCGATGCAGCACTTTGATTGATAGATTGCGTCATGTGGATCTAGGATGTAGATTTGTGCATATTTGCGTTGTTGATTTGTTTCAGGGTGCACTGTTCCAATGCGATGCAGTATTTGTGCACATATGCGAAAGCAGTATGGGCCATTGCCTTTTGGTGGCCTGATATTTACTCCGGTAGATGCAAAAGCAAATGAACTATTGTAGGATCTAATGCAGTTCATAAAGTTTTTACTTTTAGGTACATCGTTAGTTAGAAGCTTTAGTTGAGCTTTGCGTTTTTGGAGCCGAGACATTTTTTCTTCTAGAAATATGGATAAGTAATAAGGAGTATTGCACTCACTGTTAATATGGAGCCTTTTCTGCAGTTGAACGGTTAATAGTGCCTTATTGTAATGAGATCCACCTATGCTGCATAGTGTGAATTGTGTTTGGTCCCGTTACCCGAGCGGTATCGTTTTGTACCCGTGATCGTGAATTCATGACTTGTTTGTTCTTGAGCGTGAGAAATATGGATAAGTAATAAGGAGGATCGCACTCACTGTTAATATGGAGCCTTTTCTGCGGTTGAACGGTTAATAGTGCCTCATTGTAATGAGATCTACCTATGCTGCATATTGTGAACGTGTTGAGATGACGTATGTTTAATACGGACGGTTCATTTAGAAATGGGGCTTTGTGTGTCATTTGTTATTTATGTTAATGTGGTCGTGGGTCTGAATCGTTGTTTTTGTGTACGTTTCGTGTGCTATGTCCATAGTCTGTCCCGTTTCGTGTCCAATGGGCTTTGTATGGTGCTCTTGGCTTCTTTTTTTTTGTGTGCTTCTGGCTTGTTGAATCCTCCTCTTTGTGTGCGTCCAGTTTCGTGTGCAATGGGATTAAATCCTCCTCTTTGTGTCTGTCCCGTCCGTTGCTTGTGTGTGTGTGTGTGGGGGGGGGTTTGCGGGCTCTTTTTTTTTGTGTGCCAGGGGCTTGTTGAATCGTCCTCTTTGTGTGTATCCCGTCCGTTGCTTGTGTGTGTGTGTGGGGGGGGGGGGGGGGGGGTGTTTTGCTCGTGCGGCGCTGTGTGCGTCGCCTGCGTTTGACTCCTTTTTTCTCTGCTCACTCCTTTTTTCTGTGGTCTTGTCCGCCTCTCGCGGCGCCTCATTTCTTGGGGCGCCTGCGCAGTACATCTTTTTGCGGCTACTGCCCATGGCCGGATGTCCCTGCGTCCATCCGGTTTAGCATTCTCGGTTAGTAATATGGATTCTACTCAGACAGTATGAAGAGCACTCAAACCAGTTGCATTACCATCTGGTTAGGGAAACTCAGTGTCTCTGAATGTAAGGTTCTACAATGCACAGTGCACACAGCAGAAAATATCATTGGAACCTCTCTGCCCTCCACTAAAGACATCTTTATTAAGTGTTGCATCTACAAAATCTACACCACTGTGGATGACTGCTTCCACTCCTTCCAGAGTCTCTATGTTCTACTTTCTTCTGATGTACTATAGCATCTGAATTAGTTATGCCAGATTCTGTAAAAGCTTCTGCCACTTAGCTGTCTGGACTTTAAACTCTGTGCTGCCCCCCTGCCCTCAGATCTGCTCCTGGTAGCTTATTTATATGCAGTAGCCTTGTAGCTACTGTTGATTTTATTATTCATTTTTGGTATTAATTACATATACATATTATATATATATAGACACATATACACACACACACACACATATACATTATATATATATATATATATATATATAGATTGTGACACAGACTACGAATGCCGTGAATGTAATTACCCCGATCTACATGCTGTCAAATAAACGAACCACACGCCGTGGCGCAACATTAGGGGCATCGCCTCTGACGCTGACGTCCGAGGTTCGATTTCCGAGAGGGAGTGCAGTGGAGTGTGTACACCTGATGAGCCCAGAATGAGGGCGAAACACGTGTCGTGTACTCTTTGCATTTATTTGACAGTAAACTATTTCATACATTTATATATATATATATATATATATATATATATATATATATATATAATGTGTATCTTCTTATATAATACGCTACCATGGCTGTCTGTTTGTCTGTCCAGGATTTTAAATCACCTGTAGCTCACAAGCCATTTGACCTGTTGACCTGGAATTTGGTACACATACACTACATGACCTCTACTGTCCGCTTTCGGGGTGATGATTTTTATTACTCTTTTTATTTTTATTTTATTGTAGAATCAACTCTTGGCAATGGGCAGCAGGGTGGCCATACGGCACATGCATACAGGCACCGTTCTCATTCCCTACCACCTTCTCCATCACTTCTCCTACCTCTTCATATCTTAAATCATTCTTGAGGCAGATTGAAGACTTAAGTGCCAGCTTAAGTGAAAAACTTAAGAAAAACGTACTAAGTAATTGCAGCACAAACACTAACTTCATCAGTTTTAACGTGAAAAGATGACAACGGAAGAAGAGAAGAAGTGAGCTGCTAGGGTGGAGAAAAGAGCAGCTGCTCAGGAAGGAGTAAGCACATCAACCCCTGAGCAAATGAATGCTAAACGTACAGAGAAAGAGGATGAAAACTATACGTCAAATGTATTCACTTCACGTTATCGTGCAGTACGCCATTACTGGTTTGTTATATTATATATATATTTTCATTACCTGCTATTTGCTGTATTTATGTATCTATTTCTCTATTGCAGTATGGCACAGTAAACAGCTGTTCTTGACTTGTCTTGCACTTGTCCTGTGTTTATGTTTATGCTGCACCATGGTCCTGAGGAATACTATTTTGTGTCACTTAATGCTGCAATACTGTGTATGGATTGTGCGACAATAAAGTCAGTTGCCTTTAAATATGAATACATTCTTATTATCTGATATCCAAAACCTACAAAAAAATAATAACTCTAATGCAGAAAAATAATGTATTTCAGTAACAAAATACTTTCAGCATTTGCTAAATCATAATGCTAAGTTGAGATTTACAGCAGACGAATCACAGCCCTAATAAATTCTTAACTAATCCCCCACTATAAGTCTTAACAGAGCCTTCAGTTTTGGAAATGTTTGTAGCACAGCACTGAATTAAACAGCGTAAATAGTGCTAGTGATGTCATGATGACCAACTTCAAGAAGACGCTAAGACAGCAGCGGCAACCAGCATCCTAAAAAACATTTCAGAAATTGGTGGCACCCGTTTAAAAAAAAAAAAAAATTAAAAATAGCAATATAGGAGGGACGTTCAAAAAGTTTCTACACTTTTATATTTTCATTGGAAATGGTGAAGCTGGGAGGAATAGTAATTGGGCATAAAAAGTTGGTACAACGCTTGGAAAATTGCATCGCAAAGGAAGGGGACTGTGTAGAAAAGTTATGTCATTTGTTTTTGGAATTCTTAATAAACAGAGTTAAAAAAAAGTGCAGAAACCTTTTCAACGTCCCTCATAGAATACTAAAATTATGATTAAACTAGGAGGCTATGCCCCCCTGCTCACTTCGCTTGACAACTCCAGGGCCTGTGCTACGCGCCAGTCACTTCATGTCTCTGCTGCTCGCGTATGTAGATTTCACTTTCACCAAACAACAAATCTTTTAATTCTCGTGGATATACCTCTTCATTGGGAAGAAACTCTATTTTTCCCTGATGGCAACACGAATTAGATGATCTACAAGTCTCCAACTTAGTTTAAATCCGAACAATATGTTCAATGTCTTTTCGCTGTTCTGTTATTTCACCGAGTAATAATTTACATTTGTTTGCGCTAATGCGATCTTTACTACAATTTTTTTTGAGACTTTCAAATTTTAGTACTTTCATTATCTCTAACCTGTTCTGGTTGTGGGCGGCACGGTGGTAGCACTGCTGCCTTGCAGTTAGGAGACCCGGGTTCACTTCCCGGGTCCACCCTGCGTGGAGTATGCATGTTCTCCCCGTGTCTGCGTTTGTTTCCTCCGGGCACTCCGGTTTCCTCCCACAGTCCAAAGACATGCAGGTTAGGTGGATTGGCGATTCTAAATTGGCCCTAGTGTGTGCTTGGTGTGTTTGTGTGTGTCCTGCGGTGGGCTGGCACCCTGCCCGGGATTGGTTCCCTGCCTTGTGCCCTGTGTTGGCTGGGATTGGCTCCAGCAGATCCCCGTGACCCTGTGTTCGGATTCAGCGGGTTGGAAAATGGATGGATGGATGTTCTGGTTGTGTATCGCGCCAATGTTTCTGAGTTCTTTACGACGTTCTACTTTGTCTCCTACTCTTTGTCTTTTATTTCTGGCTCCAGGCGTGGTTAAATCTCTTGGCACTCTTGGCACAAAGTCTCGTCTCGCGGGATGTGAAAGTGTCTCTCTGAAAAAGTAACGTCTCATCCCAGGATTATTTTATAATAATAGAGATGTATTTAATCAGCATGAAACAAAATAGAAACTCTAAGCGAAAGTGAAACCAAGCCCAGGTTGACAGATAGATATTGTGGAAAAATTTACTAGAAAAACAGTACAAAATGTATTACATTAGATTAAAAAACATTTAATTTACAGAAACAATAAGAGAATAATATAAATAAATAAAGATTGCAGATAATGTCAAACTAGGTGGATAATGTCATATAATCAGTTGTAATTATTACAGAGGGACTTGGCCAGAAAACTGGCTTGGGTCCTTATTGTCATGTGTACAGAGTACAGTGAAATTCTGACTTGCACGTGCAAATCCACATGCTACACACTGGCACTCTTTGACACCATGACTAGTGACGAGAACTGCATGACCTCAAACCTTCTATCTTCCATACCTGAAAAGTCCCAGAACATGTTTGTTTTTAACAGACAAACCTAATGAGAAAATGTGTATTATATTAGGTTTGTGGCAGATGAAATTTAGTGCTACTGTATCTCTTTTACTACTTATAAAGCAGCTACAATTACACTTTTTGTAGGAAAGTACATTATACAAATAAACACAGCTGTGGTTTTCCACCCTGATGGCTTTTACAAAATCTACAAACAGTGGTGTAGCTCGAGTTTGTGCCGCTGCTTCAATTTGCCGCCCTCAAACTTATCTGAATATGTTAACCTATTTAAATAGAAAATTAAAATTACTTATAGAGAAAAATGAACATACATTTTGCATAGATTTATTCATATATCGAGAAACAGCAATAATTTTTCACATATAATTATTTATAAGCATCAACTACACAAGAATATAGTATAGACGCACTGATAAGCATGTTCTAATTGTTAGTTTAATATAATTATGCTGCGAAAACCAGAACCAGTGTAGTGTACAAGTTATAGGTGGGGATGTTTTCTGTGCAGAGCAAGAATGCATTCGGATTGATAACAAAACAAAATTATAAATTGTAAATTTGTTGTTTATCTTCCTAGAAATTATTATCTGTTATTTGTTAGTGCCTCATAAATTTCAACTGCTGTGTCTGATGCCATCACAGAAGGACAGTCTGAAAATGATTTTTTAAGCATTTGTAGATAAAAATCAGAGAATTTTACTTTTTTCATTCATGAGTGATATTTTTTCCGAACCCTGCTACTTACACATGAATTGTACTGAGCATTTTGGCCAATAATGCTGCCCCCAAAAATGTGCCACCTGGGGCGGACCCATCCCTCCGCCCACTCCTAGCTACGCCACTGACTACAAATCAAGTTAAGAGCTCCTTATCAAACCCCAGTCATATCTCACAATAAATCCTTGTTGTTTTTCCCTACTTCTTGGCTTTTCCTGAATCCAAATTAATTCTTTGCCCATCTCTATAAACTGTCTGAGCGGCACAATGAGCCCTGTTTTCAAACTTAAACCAATAATTATAGCAAATTTGATGAACCATTCATGGTAGATAACTGTTAAAGTAACATTATGGTCAGCCAAATGACGTCTCTTTATGTATCTTTTAATAGATAGATAGATAGATAGATAGATAGATAGATAGATAGATAGATAGATAGATAGATAGATAGATAGATAGATAGATAGATAGATAGATAGATAGATAGGATACTTTATTAATCCCAAGGAGAAATTCAGAATTCTTACCTTGAACTGCCTACTCAGTTTTACTTTTCTGCCAATATATTGTCCAGCTGTTTGCCTGCCTAGTTTGACTCTTACTGTCATCCTCGTCTTGAATGTGTTGTCCCTTTGAGTAAAATCAAATTGCTTCTTTTCCCAATTATTGTCTAAAATATTTTAGATATTAAACTACTAAAGATTTAGTTTGTTTCTCTATGCTACAATATACAATTGTGAGGTAAAATGAAATCATTTGTTTCTGTATTTTTTAATTGCATCACTTACATTTTCCATGTTCTCTTGCACTTTGTTCTTCTTGTTCACCTGCACTGTCACCCAGCTCCTCAGCCATGTTGATCTCACGAGCCAGTGAGCTGTGATCCATTGGGAAAGAGTGAGTTGTAGGTGAACAGTGCATTTCTTTTTTAAATGTTGAGCACATGCTTAAACTTGACTCATTTTTTAAAGGGGCATCTTGCTTGAAAACAGGCATTTGATCATAATCCTCCACTTTGATTCTAATGCTCTCTTGTTCAAAATGCTCATGCTTCATTACAGCAAAACCAAACTCGTGGCCTTCTAACTTTGGGTGCACAGGTTCCTGTTCATGTTGCACCACGTCCCACTCACAATCCTCTTCTTTGATGAAGCCTGCTCTTTCTTCCATGGCATCAGTTTCAACGAAGTTCATGTTAACCTGTTTTACTTTTGGCTTAAATTCACCAGAATTTCCTCATGGTGAGACATTTTGCCCTATGAGAAAAAGAAAAAACAATTTCTTCATAAAATGTATATTAAAAAAATGTTGCATACTCTTTGCAGTTAAAAGGGGCAACAACCAAACTAGAAGGAAAACTTTCATTTATATTTCATTTAAAATGTTTTAATTGTATTATATAATATTTCCAAGCTACATCACATTATGTATTTATTTTTTATTAAGACAGATCACTAAAGAACTCAATGTACATGTGGTATCACCAATGATGGACCCACTGTCTGCAATTCATAGGATTCCACTGGACTCAACACACGCCTGTATTCTGGCAATGGGGCTTGGCAACTGCCTTAAATGTGTGACTAGAATTTCTGATTTTTTACAGGTCAAGTTCTGTCGAACGATTTTAACGATTTTTTTTTTGTTCCAACCAATTTCCTACAGAACTAAAGTTAAAACAAAGCTCATTATAGCAAAGTCCATTTTACCTGCAAAATTCATAACAATAAGGTAATTTTTCGTTAAGAAAAACAGCAAATCCTTTCCCCGAAAATCGCGCTTGAGGAGCTCTTGAAGAAAGGCCAGTGCGATTGATTTGTATAGCCAGATGGTCTTGTGCTGCGAGGCAGAGCTCAAGAAGGGGTTACTGAGGACCAGAGACATTGTGGGCGGATCTAGGGGCGAGATAACTGTCAATCAAATTCGACTTAACGCTCTACTCTACTCGAGGAGCTCTGGAGGTCGGTCGCAGTCGGCACACTGACCACATTCAGCATTCATTTTTGGCTCGCCCTTCAGTAAAAGTACTGACAGCTTTGTAAATGTTACATGATGCTTCTGGTTTTTTTTTCGCCATTATGTTTGGTCTTTATCTTCTAAGCTGAAAATATTAATTGGTACAGTGCTGTATATATGTGTCTATCAGATGTACAGTACATCTCGGAAGTTTGCACTGAATGTTACTTTGTTTTTCAACATTGCAGCAGCATGGTGGCAAGCTTAGAAGGATCTGAGTTCACCCTTATGACAACATCACGGCACTTTGAATCTTAGACAGACCGGGGTTAATTTTCTATTCCAGTACCATCTGTACCAAGTTAGCATTCTTTCTGCCTTGTCTGCGTGGCCAGGTTTGCGGACTGGAGCGTGTGCGTCAGTGCGTTCTGTAATAGCCTTGCGTCATGTGCAAGGTTGATTCCGCGCAGAACAGATCGTTAAGTTTTCCATATACCTAAAGTTAACAACGCTCCCAGTTAGTAATAAGAGGGAGAGCTGTCACGGGCGCTGTTATGCCCTTCTTTGTCATGAAAACCTACCGCCCTGCGCTGCTCACCGCTTTCTCTAGGAGTGGACTGTTAGCAAGCTTATTCTCGTCTATCTCTGTGATTGCCGCCCACTTTATCCTTATCATCGGGAGTCCCAGTCAGGTTCTTTTCTCCGTTCTGAACGATGCCGTTCATTATCGTTGTCACGGGGACTCTCACAAAAGGGCTGCCCACTTCCCCTTTTTACCTGGATTCGCACCTGCTCGTTCGCTCGATCCCTCCCACCTCCGCCCCACGCCCCGAAAGCACACCGCTAACTTCCCTCTCCGGGATATCGGCTCTTTCCCTTCTGATTATTAGCACTCTTACCGGGACATCTGTTCACGTTGCGGTCCTATCTTTTCGGTAGGCTGACGTCTGTCTGCCAGTCTTTCACGTCGCTCTCAGCCCGTCATCGGGTCCTTGTCTTCGCAAAGCCTCGGCCTCCCATGGCGCCCTTCTTCAGTCCATATAAGAACTCCGCAGGAATCAGCGGATACTCAGTAGCCCAACAGAACGCAACTTTTCACTTTTAGTACAGGCCAGTCGAATCCATGCCGACCACGGCACTGTTGTTACAAGTAGCGACACTCTGAACCTTTTAGCAACCTTTTTTAACTACTGACATCTACCGGTTGGGATGAGTAATGCAGTACATCTTCAGCTGTCAAAAGAAGAAACGATTTCGCTCACAATTCAGGTTATCTTTGTATAGAGCTCTTCACTTAGTGCAGCCTCAAATCGCAGAGGCAAAAGAAAATTACAGACTTTATAAATTATTAATGCATGCAATTAATGCATGCTTGCAAAGATATTCAGCAGTTGAAACGGACATTAAAACAAAACGATTTCAACAGATGTCAGACACCAGTCAAGTCAATTCTGTAGGTCTTGCCGATTCGCACCACGTCACATGTCGGCACAATCTTAACCTGTGTCTAGCCCAATGATGCCTAAGTCCTGAAGTTTCTTTCAGGGCGAGTGGCCCCTTGCCTGTATAGATAACATACAGAAATGGAATGAACCCTTCTCGCTTTGTGGCTTGACATAAAAGGTACTCGCCAGCAAGAACTGCGTTTGGGGGTAGCAAGTGGGGCGACCGCCCCAGGCCCCGCGCCTAAGGGGACTCGCTTTTGAGATCCGCGTCAAGTTATATTCTCCGGTATATATATACAGGTATATATATATATATATATATAATACTGTATATCTTTATCAAAGACTCCATTTTGAAGCAAGCAGCTCATGGAGAATCAGGTGGCAGACATCTATTTACAGCCGCTGTTAATTTGCCTTTGGAAAGGCATAATCTTTTCGCACCACTTTAATTAAATGCACGAACATAATCACTGTCTTCGGTGTTTACTGAAGGAGTGTTTAGGACTGAAGACATGGTTTTAAACAAGATGGGATATCTGAACAGAAGTCTAGTTTAATTTAAGCACATGTCAGACTTTAAAAGAAGACATTTGTTGTTCTCTGCTGAAACATTCTACTCCTGTAAAACAAGAGACAGTTAGGTCTGATGAGAAAATGGCTGGGGAAATAAATTGCAAGAAGAATGAGCAAGAAAAGTAATTTTCAAGGGACACTGCAAGATGTAAGTAATATGACTGGTAAATACATATAGAATTACCTAGGGTCCAGTTTCGCTGTTTTATATTTAATACTGGGGGGCTTAGCTCCCTGCTTGCTTTGCTCCCCAACCCCTGGACCTGCACTACACGCTAGCCTCTTTACGGTTCAGATGCACGCGGATGTACAATTTAAACAGATTGTTATTTTCATGGAATTTGTTACATATGCATAATAGAACTAACTATTTTGCATTACAGCGAGTAATTAATCATATTAAAAAATAGTAAAATGTAATAATTTGAAAGTAAATTATGTTTCATGTTGCGTTAGAGAATTCGTTGTGTAATACGATTTTGTTCTGTTTAACTTTGAAATTAGCATGCAAAATCTTTTTGAACTTACAGTTTTACTGTAAAAGGTCAGTAAAAACAATTTTTTACATTAATCTTTTGTCAATATCGCATTGAATTTTGATTCTATGTTTGGACTTTCATCGTGACAACGCAACGTATAACTGCCCATGACTGGATTTTGTTTCTGTCTCTCTAATAAATAAACTGACATTTTTGAATGTTTGGCTATGAGATTTGTTAATTGTCTTTGGAAAATCTATTCTAACGGGAAACTGTTAAAGTTTTAATACGAATGGCAAATCAAGATCTCTTTTGGTGTCTGATGTTATCCCCTGAAGATGTACTACATTACCTTTCTTGGATACATCCTTCTTTCTACAGTATTTCATGCGGTGGAAGGCCGAACGGTGTTAACGGTTGTAGGTATTCTATGTGATATTGTAAGCTGATGTTTTTATCTTCTGCACCATCACCACCAACTGTTTAAGCAGAGTCTATTGATACACATTTAACCAATTTGCCATGTAAACGATCAACATTTTTGGTGTTAATTCATTTGACTTCATCATTTCTCAGTGCTAGGATTGCTCGTGTACTCTTTTCTTTTGTTGAGAACCCTTCATGATGAAATTTTTCAATAAGATTTGGACATAATCAATGTTCCCTCTAATTTTTTATAGGCTATGTGCGCAAAAAATATCATCCGTGCGCATTTTAAAGCAAGACTAAATTTTTGTGCGCTACAGAATGTTTGTTGGAGTTCAGTTATGGGCATTTTTGGGCAGCTCTTTCAGTTTGTCTAAATCAAGTTACAAAAACACGATGTTATTTCAGTTATCAATATCAAACAAGTTTCATTGCTAAATGCTATACCTATTAATAATGTGTAATTATATATTTTATAGGTAGCATTTCGAAAATAAGAGTAATTTAGTTTTCAAAGTTTTTCTCTGCGATCTTTCATATTTATCCAGTCTGAATAAATTCTGTCAAGATCTATCGTGCCTCCATCTTGAAGGTTACTCTTAATACGCATCAGCATTTCCAAATGTTCTAACTGTAAACGGTTCCTTTGCTTCGTTTTCAGATTGTTCATTAAACTAAAACCGCGCTCACAATCTGCACTCGAAGCTAAGAATGTGGCACCAATGTCCATCAATTTTGTTAATTCTGCAAATTGATCATTCTGAAATGCAAATTTCGTCATCTCTGGAAAGCTGTTTATCAGATTGCTTTTGATTTTTTCTGCAAGAAGGAATTTAAAGTCATTGTATTGTTGAATAATGACACTTTCCTCCTGAAGAAATTGTTTGTACTTTAAACAAAGAGATCGGATATGTTCAATTCCAAAGTCAAAGTCGCATTGTGCTATTGCTGTACAGTCAAAAGCAGACCATTCCTCAATTTCATTTTCAGGAAATCTTTCACCCAGATGCAAACATAGGATGTTGATGAAGGTTAATATGGAATTAGTATCCACTGAAACTTCTTTTCCAGACACCTTGTCAAGAAGACTGTTAACTTTATCACTCCATTTAACCTTCTCACCAAGGTACTGCATTCGAAGTTTGTTCAGTTTACCCTGTGCAAGATGATAAGCTTCCAATGGCGTCAAACCATGTTTTTGAAATGCCATAGTTAAAGAAGCCATTTCTGATAAGACATCATTCAAAATTTCCAATGTTATATGAAATTGTTCACTCTTCAGCTTCTTATAGCAGTACTTTGATATAGGATCATTATCTTTGGATTCTTCAAAATATTTTAATAGGGGATCATAATTTCGAATAATTGCTTGAAGTGCAAAGTGTCTGGATAACCAGCGCACTTCATTCAGAGGTCTGAAAGCAATTGATTCACATTCAGAAGCATCTGCTATTTCCTGAAATTTGTATCTTTTAGTAGAAGATCGACAGAACACGGTGTACACAGTTCTCATTAAAGTTTCTACTTCTTTCATTAATTTCACTTCTTTCCATGAATCAGAAAGTCCCAAATCTTCCCGATGTGCAACACAATGTTGTTGCACTAAATGAGGAACATCTTTTCTCAGCTGGGCTGCAACACCATTTATTTTGCCCAGCATAACAGAGGCACCATCGGAAGTGAACATAACCATTTTATTCAGGTCAAGTTTATGTTTCCTATAGAATTCCCTGACTGCTGTTACTATTGATGTAGCATCGCATGCTTCCAACTGTAGCATCCCACCAAATGATGTTCTATACTCCTTTGAATTAACTGGCCGATACTTAAAGTAGAGTATTAAGTACTTGTTGACAGAAATGTCTGTACTTTCATCAACAGTTAACGTATGATACATTGCTAATTTAATGTCAGCCATAAGATCCTCTTGCACGATACCATTTATAATTCCAAGAAATTCAAACGCATAGTTTTTGCTCCTCCAGCTATGTGGTATACTAACATACTTTGCCATGTGCTCATTGATATCTTGAACAGAGAGCAATGACATATTCATCTTAATGGCCAGCAGAACACTGTCGATAAGAACCTTAATTTCATCAGGACTGGAACGCTTCCGTTCATTACTAATTTGCCTGTTTTCTTTTTTGGTTGGGCTTTCAAGCAACATGTGAACCAGTCCTCCTCTTAAAGTTGGATTTTTACTTCTGAGTTTCCTAATACTGTCGGTATGTGACTTGCTTGATAGATGGCGTTTCAGAAAGTCCAGTTTCCAGACATCATTCCACACTTTTCCCGTAGAGAAATCACCAGTTGCTTTGGCATCTCGACAATAACAGCAAACAACTCCGTCGTCTTCGTCATATGTAAATATTTCACGCAGTTGAACACGCATTATATTTCGAGATTCCGGTGTCTCCGTTTCAACAACTTCTTCAAGCCATTCAGACTTAAAAGCTATTTCAGCTCTCTTGCGTTTTGCACCTTTCATCGCTTGCGGTTTCGCCATTTAAAAAATTATATCTAGCTACAAAGTACCAGGCTGAACACCAAGATTCCACGAAATAAACAATACAACGGAAGTCAAGGAATCAAAAGTTAGCGCGTTTCGTACAAAGATGTTATAGGCTGCCGCAGGCAGCAAGATACCGCATAGCGCCGACCGTAGCCTGCTACGCAGGAATCTAGGTCAGTCAACTCTGATTGGTCGTAGCGCTTCGATAAATGGGATAAATGGGAAATCGGAACAGTTGGCCTTCTGCAACATTTCACTTTAATGCCAAAAATCATTTTAGGCAAAAATTTAATTTTTGTGCGCGCTATTTTAATTTGTGTGCGCGGGTTCGGAAAGTCGTGTGCGCGCGCACACGCGCACAGCTTAGAGGGAACAGTGGACATAATACGTCTTCTTTAATTGGGAACTTAAAGTGAGGAAAACATTAAAATTTATAAGAGCTGAGAGAGCAAGAACTGTGTCTGTCAAAAGCATTCACACGGATGAGAGGTGAGAGGACCATTTGCGTGGTTGAATATGGTTGAGAGGAGGGCGGGACTTGGAAAAAATCTCATGGATAAAGTTTCGTCTAACTGGACTAGAAAAAATCTCTTCAAAAAAGTCTTGCCTCATCGCAGGATTTTTTAATATAATAGAGAGATATGACATAAAGAGCTGATATAAATTTATTTTTAATTACACAGAACATATTCTGTAAAGGTGTGTACATACAAATCTCATTTATGATGCCTACTACAGTAGGATTATGCTTCTAGTCCATAAACTAAAGAACTCCATCTTCTTCAAATTCTCCCTAACCAATTGCCATACTGATTTAAATCTAGTGAGATACTCAGATACACTAGAGACTGCACAAGAAGTGAAAGAAATCCCGAATATAGGCAGCTTAAATCAATACAGACATTCAAAAGAGGTCATTTGTATGGTAGAGTGATAAAGCACTTTATGTGCAAATTTCATTATTGGCAATACATCTTTCCAATTGGACTGATTAGCATTAACTGAGCAATTAAGAATTTTTTCCAGATCCTAGTTAACCCATGCAGTCAATCCATTATGTTTAGGATGATAACCACAAGTTACGTGGATAGCACAAAGCTAATTTATTACAACAAAACACCAAAATTGAGATACAAACTGAGGTCCAGAATCAGAGATGATGGAAAACCATGTAATTGAGCAATTTCCCTCATTTAAGACATCAGCCAGCTCTCTAACTGTGGGCAGAAAAGTGAAAAAAGTGAGTTTGTAACAAATTGCATCAGATAGCATTTATTTCTGTAAAGATCACAAATGAGATTAATTGGCAAAATCTCGTTTAAAAAAATCTGATCCTCCTTGAGTAAATGTAGAAGGAAAGGGGCTGTATTTGTGTCAAGCAGTGCTATTTTAAACATCACAATAACGAACGTTAACTCACGTTAATCAAAGTCAATGGCCTGTAGACCACCATCCTGATAATCCTTCAGTAAGGCTATTTTCTTCAAACTGTAAGTCTTTGTTTTCCAAATAAAATCAAAATTCAGTCTATTGGTTGTCTGTGAAGCCCTGTTTGAGATGGAGATGGACATGGAATAAGCTGGCAAAATAAATGTTGAGATCCCCTCTAATTTGGTGACATAAATGTGACCCAGAAGGGAAGAATCCCCATATAACCATGTTTAGGTGCATCCACATATAATGCATGAAGCACCTATTGTGATAGCCCAGGTCTGTCTCTCTCTCTCTCTCTGTCTGTCCACATGGAATAACTCAGCCCTCCCAAGTGGACCAATTTTGTTAAAATATGAAACAGTTATTCTTCAAGGAAAGTTTTCAAGGCAGTTCAGTATTCATTGACTTATCTCAAAGTAATCAGCCATTGAAAAGCATTGGCGATATGTGAGCTCATCTGTCTTAAAACAGGGAAACATTCTGCGCCTCTTCAACTCTGAATTCATTTACTGTTTCAATTTTACCTTCAAAGCACTTACATCAGCTTGTATATTTTGTATATTCTCCTCTTTCTCAAGTCCGACAGCTGCAGACTCCACCAGTGTGGTCTTAGTGCTGGTCCCAAGCCTGGCTAAACTGGGGAGGGTTGTGTCATCCACATTAAAAACTGTGCCAAATCAACCATGTGGATGAGAAAAAGAATGTCCATAACAGATCGGTTGAGGCCTGGGTTAATCACCACAAGATGCTGCTGTGCATAGCTGTCCGATAGCTGGAGACTCCGTGCGCGGGTAGCAAGTCGCTGTCACTGGTTGATTGTGTGCGCACGGAATGCAGTCCTTCATGGCATGTCGAGATGTCCACGTGTGGGGAAACATTTACATCAGCAAGTCATCTCTGCTTTATCCAGTGGCTGATCGCAAACAGAAGTGAAGCAGCACACCAGCATTTCATTTCACTTGATGCTTGTAACAGGTAAGAAAATGACTTCCCTAACTGTAAAAGTACAAAAATGCAAGCATGGAAAACAAATGTTTGAGTAAATAGGAATATGTAAGTACTGTGTGACATGTAAGCCGTGGTGCACAGTGGGAATATACATTTGCTTAGTACTTACCTTACACTAAACCAACCTCACAGTTCCATTATCTACAGTTTATAATCATTCACTATTTTACTCACCCTGTAATTTACTATGATGATCAGATGTCCTGGTGATAGCGACAGTCCAGATTTTAGGCTATGCATTCTAATAAGTACCTGAAGAATATCAAAATGTCTGGTTTTAATAGGCTGCCCATCTAAGAAAACATTGCTCTGCTGATAACAAAGGTCCTCACGATATATCTTCTTATATAATACGCTACCATGGATGTCCATTTGTCTGTCCAGGATTTTAAATCTCCTGTAGCTCGCAAACCGTTTCACCAATTGATCTGAAATTTGGTACACATATACTACATGACGTCTACTATCTGCTTTCAGGGTGGTGATTGACCTCCAAGGTTATTCCTCTTTTTATTTATATTTTATTTTATTGTAGAATTAACTCTCAGCAGCGGACGGCAGGGTGGCCATATGGCGCATGCGTACAGGTGTAATTCTCATCCCTACCACCTTTGCCGTCACTTCCTCTGCCTCTTCATATCTTAAACCATTCTTGAGGCAGATTGAAGACTTAAGTGTCAGCTTAAGTGAAAAATTAAGGAAAATGTACAAAGTAATTACAACACAAACACTGACTTAATCAGTTTTAACGCAAAAAGATGCTGACGGAAGAAGACAAGAAGCGGGCCGCTAGAGTGGAGAAAGCAAGAGCTGCTCAGGAAACAACAAGCGCATCAACCTCTGACCAAACGAATGATAAACGTACAGAGAAAGAGGAGGACAACTATAAGTCAAGTGGATTCACTGCACAGTACACCATTACTGGTTTAGAAATATTTACGAAACTCCAAAACCCCCTCCCTCAGCCCCACCCCAAATTAATATACCAATATTGTAATAATGCAATCAAAGCTCAGATGGGGAAGGGTTCATTAAAACTGAACTACTTGCGCTGTTGTCTTTTGTACACCAATCTCAGTTATTTTTGTCCAATGTCCTTTTTACTTGAATCTTGAGCATGGGAAAGGTGCTATATAAATAAAATGTATTATTATTATTATTATTATTATTATCTACTGGCAGCATCCGCCATCTCCCCTCAGCTTGATTCTCTACAAGTAAAGTGTTGCAATGGTTTCCCTCCAGTGTGCCCCCTGCCAGTTTTAGGAGTGCATGCGCAGTCCCAAGATCCATATGGTGTATCTGGTACACCGCACAGGTACTTACATATGTACGACAACGATGAGATGTTCTTCTTGCAATGACGTTGTCTGCAAAGAACACTCAACAACTGAAGTGAAACGTGATGCATGTGCAAAAGTGTGACTGGTGACGAATGAGCACTGGAGAAGTGGATCAGGTTTATTTCCAGAGAGTCCCAAGACTGTGTCATACTATTCAGTAATTAAATTATATTAACAACATACAGTTTTAAATTATTGCAATATTTTACATTACAACCTCACAGTGTGCGCATAAATAGCCATTGTAACACTGGTTAGGGTTGCCAGACGTTCCTTATATACGGGACATGTCCCATATTTGATAATTTTGTCCCCTGACCCGTACTGACCTTTCAGGGACACCCAAATGTCCCATATTTAGTTCATTTTCAAATTTCGTAATAAAAATTTATTTTTACTACCTTCTTACGATACTTAGTTGTAACTTTATAAGTAATTATACTTTTTTCTCAGATTCTCTTGATGAAAATAACCCAAATGTAACGAGGAAACGAGTGTTTGCTGCCTGTTTGCAACTTGTTCAGTTGCTATGGTTGGCTGAGGACAGCGACACTCTTACCATCTGCTTTCCTGCCGCGCTGCTGTGCAGTTCTCTATCGGCATTGCAACATACAGCGACTGTCAACAAAGGGTGTTACTACTCGCCACGGCCCATTTTTTTCTAACTGCCTGTATTAAATAATAATAATATTTCTCTGTTGTCTGTATTAAATAAATATTTTCAAATGATTTCACTTTTTCAGAATTTTTTATAGCTTGTATTAAATAATTTTCAAATGATTTTACTTTTGTTTTCCTCAGAACCCATTAAAATCCTTGCTCTATGTTTTTAACTTATGTCTCTACTTTTATTTAATATATTGGTCTGGGTGTGTAGGGGGCATGTATAAATGTATATATATAGTAATATAGAGAGAGATTTTAAGAGTGTCCCGTATTTCTAATTTTCTAATCTAGCAACCCTACCACTGGTGCATAAAGTACACCGCGCGAGTACATATGCGATGAGAAATGGTGCGAGTAGTTAAGGGTTAAGAACTCAAAAAGCATCACGAGGACGACTAAGAAGCAGACAAAAACAGACAGCGCCGCCATTGACATGTTAACACTTCAAGTTCTGAGTGGGCTCCTTTGCGTTCATTTATGAAAGTGTGTTATTTTCATGCCCTCATCACACTCTTATGATGTTGAGATAAAGCAGCCATTAAACACACGAGGATGGGCCTTATGTGCGGGTTACATGCTACACACGTGTTCTGGTATGAGAATTTGAAAATCTGCTCACCCAATAATTGCCACATTCATTTGACATCCATAATGGACTGTCCCTGTAATAAAGCTTGCCTTTCACTTCTGCTATTCAGTAACATAACTAAACAGCTTTGCAAGTCCTATTTCATGAAAATTATTAAGATCAGACATGCTCAGGCACAGGAGGAAATACAAAAGAATTTAATGAATTAATTAAGGTTATGCTAAATGGCCCTTGCAAATTGTCACTGTGTTTGAAGAAGGTGTGTCCGGTGGGACAACCCTGAAGTGGACTGAGAAAGTTCTGGAACAGACCTGCTGAGCTCAGTCCATTGATGGCTATGGTGCCTGTGTAGCCCTCAAACGCACCTGAACGTTACACGTTGTGTACCTTTTATCACTTGTTCTTATTTGGATTTACATTCCTCAAGTTTATTCCATATATTCAAGATTTCCCTTAAAGGTAATCGTGGTAACATGCTCATCCAAATTTTGGCAAAGGTTTCAACAGGAATATCATTTGCTATTTTAAAAAGGTAATTATGTATTGCTAAGAGTTCACATATAGGCCAGAGGCTTGAAAAATTAACTATATGATCTGTAAAGCATTAGGGACTTGATGTACAATTTTTCAAAAATCTGCAAACTAATTGATGACCGTGAGATTTTAATAAGAATAGCAAGCATTTCTACTATAATTTTAAGAAGCTGGGCATCCCTGTTTTATTCGCCTATTAATGTTAAAAATGGCTGAAGTACCATCTACTGAAGATACTAAGCTATAAGTACTGTGCTATTATTTTGTAAGATTTAGGCAAATAAAGATGGATGGGTCATATTGATCTGAGTGGCTTGTTCAAAGTCAAATCAAATCTGCTCTCATATTCTTTATTTACAGTATATTATCCTTGTATTCAAGCATAACCTGAACTACCTGAATGTTATATATTGATGTGCCCTCCATAAAACCCGGTATGGGTATGTCATATTGAGGCTGCCTGCCTGTCTCCACTTCTCACCCAAACACAGACGCAGGCTTCTTCCCACTCTGGCCATAAACATGCGGATGTCCTCTGACATGATACATACCAGAGAGTGGAACTGGATGTCAAATCCATTAAAGAACATTTTAGATTGGATGCTTGATTTGTGTATATATACAGGTGCATCTCAATAAATTAGAATATCATCAAAAAGTTAATTTATTCCAGAAATTCAATTCAAAAAGTGAAACTCCTATATTATATAGATTCATTACACACAGAGTGATATATTTGAAGTGTTTATTTCTCTTCATTTTGCCGATTATGGCTTACATCCACGGAGTATTTTGTCTCTCGCCAGATGTCGATGCCATTTTAGAGGTTCTTTGCTCTTCGCTACTCATGCAGGGAATTGAGGTTAAATTGACAAAGCTACTTAACTTTCCTTCTAGCAATGAGAGTCAAACGTAAACGTAAGGGGGAGTTTTGTCGCAGTTTACAGCCGATTACTGTCCTCTACCTCTGAATTTTGTCGAGAGTCGACATCAGCCCTGAAAGAGTTAATTCGGCTTTTTTGACAAAGATCATCAGGAAAGGACTCTTTTGTGTCAAAGTGAAAACAGATCTTGGCAAAGTGGTCTAAATTAACAACAAATCCAAAACACTAAATAACTGATGGCACCAGTATTTACACTGAAACCGCAAACCCCAAATCCCCCATATCCCGGGGCTCAGCCAGTTGGTTTTAGAAGTCCCATCATTAGTTCAATGGAGATCATTTGTCTGGAGTTTCAGTTGCTTGTAGTTTAAATACCTGCACCTGACTGTATGTGGAAGGTCCAACTGATGGGGTGTCAGGATGGTGGCCTAACCCACCCAATCAAGGAAAAAAAAAGAACATTCCAAGCAATTCTGTGAAAAGGGAATTGAAATGAACGGGTCAGAGGACACAGAGAAGAAAACATCCAAGTCACTGCATATCCAGTTAAATCAATCATTAAAGAAATGAAAAGTTGTGAATCTGCTAGAGCAGGCCATCCACAAAAACTGAGAAGTCGAGTAAGGAAGGCCACCAAGAGACCTTTGAGAACTCTAAAGGAGTCACAAGCTACAGTGAGAAGTTTGGAGAGGCTATGCAGACATCAACTGTCACCTAGGTGCTTCACCATTCACATGCACAGGATATCTCGGCCAGAAGGCACATGGAAGACTCTGACGTCAACTGGAAGAAGGCTCTGTGGCCCGATGAGAACAAAATTTAAGAATTTTTACCATCAGACTAAACGCCATGTTAAACTGCACATTATCACAAACCTACCATCCCTACTTTAAAATGCAGTGGTGGCAGCAGCGGGCTATGGAGATGCTCCTGCGCAGCAAACCCTGAAAGGCTTGTGAAGTTCAAATGAATGTTTATAAATAAAATACAGGGAAATCCTGGAGGAAAACCTGATAAGTGTCTAAACATAACCTGTGCCTTGGAAGAAGACCATCAAGACAAGTCCTACCATAAAGCCAAAGCTACAGAGAAATAATAAAAAAGTTCTAAAAAACAACAATGTGCATAGCACAGAATGACAATACAATTTATTTTTGTATAGCCCAAAATCACAGAAGAAGTGCCGCAATGGGCTTTAACAGGCCTGGCCTCTTGACCAATTCAATATCCACATCTCGATCCAACTGAGAATTTGAGGCTGGAGTTGATGAAGGCTGTTCATTGACAATCCTCATGATACCTGACAGAGCTGGAGCAGTTTGTTAGGAAGAAAAATGGCAGAGCTGATATAGAGGAGCCTTGTGAGCACAGACTCAAGGCTGTCATGTCTACTAAATACTCAGTTGAAGAGGATGAATACTTAAAACACAAAGTAATTGATGACATTATGTGTGTAGTTAATTTAGACCACATTTCCAGGGGTACTGCCAAATTACTCCATAACTAAGATATAAAATAATTTGCAGGATTCTTTAGCCTTAGCAATTTCAGGGCTCAACAAACAGGAACAAATAGCTTTATTGGAGGGGAACAAGAGAGAAAGTAAAGCGAACCAAGACATAAATGGTCACCTGTCATCCGCACATGGATTATCCTCAAACCTCTTGGGCGAGTATTCTGAGGAAAAATGAGGTAAAAGCAGACCGTTTTAGGAGACAAGGGTCTAATTTTGTCTGGTAAAGATCAAAATTCGCATTCTACACTAAGAAAATGAAACCAACAGTCAAATATGGTGGTGGTGTGATAGTATGGGGATGCTTTGCTGTTTCGGCATCTTGACAACTAGACACACATGAAGGAAGCATGGATTCTACTTTGTATTAGAAAAATAATTAAGCAGAGTATTGAGTTGTCTGGGCGGCACGGTGGCGCAGTGGGTAGCACTGCTGCCTCGCAGCTGGGAGACCTGGGGACCTGGGTTCGTTTCCCGGGTCCTCCCTGCGTGGAGTTTGCATGTTCTCCCTGTGTCTGTGTGGGTTTCCTCCCACAGTCCAAAGACATGCAGGTTAGGTGGATTGGCGATTCTAAATTGGCCCTAGTGTGTACTTGGTTTGTGTGTGTCCTGCGGTGGGTTGGCACCCTGCCCGGGATTGGTTCCTGCCTTGTGCCCTGTGTTGGCTGGGATTGGCTCCAGCAGACCCCCGTGACCCTGTGTTCAGATTCAGCGGGTTGGAAAATGGATTGAGTTGTCTATATGCAAACTGAAGTTGAAGTATAGTTGAGTCATAATGCAAAATAATAAAACAAATCATTAGAGATATTCTCATAAGAAAAATATGATTCAGGCCAACAAGCTTCTCAAAAAAAAAAAAAAAAAGCAACAGAATTATGCAAAATATTAAAAATATTTTGACAAGAACAGACCATTCAGTCCAACAAGCTTTTCCATTCTATTCACTTAGATTGTCCAGGTGAATAGGATGGAACATAAAACATAAAAGCAAGTCTGTAATAGAATGGATGAAAAGAGGTAAAATGAAATTAATCAATGTTGGGCTTGCCTGGTCTTATTCCACAACACCATGCCTGAAGGCCTACCACTGTTCTGAACAAGAGCAATTCATTAAAGAAGAATGAGCTAAAATTCCTTCAGAGTTATGCAAAATACTTTTATTGAAAGGTAGAAAGTGCCTTGTTGCAATAATTGCAGTTAAAGGTGATACAAGCCATTATTAATTGTAAGGAAGCAATGACTTTTACATACGGAGGCAGTTCTTATCAGATATCCTTCTTCATTTATTAAATAACAAATGCTATACATGTGTTATTGTTCACTTCCTAATCTAATATTACATTTTTACTGATGACCTGAAACCTTCAGAGTTACAACTTCTGGAATAGTAAAGGAAGTCAAAAAAGGGGTAAAAAAACTTTCATGGAACTGAAACTCTGATGCAGTTAAACTGCTGAATTGAAAAGTGTGAACAATTAGTCATTCTCACATAATTTAACACTAAAATGCAAATGCAAAACGTAAACAGGTTGGCAAGGCTGTCAAGTGTGCAATTTTGAATGTTCATGAAGATGGCCTTTGGCTAGGAACAGCTGTTCACATTCAGAATAGGTCTATGGCTTGACTCTGGTGTGAATTCTTGTGTGTCTAATAAGACTACGTTTTTGTGAGAAGAGTTTACCACACTGTGAACAGGAATGTGGCTTCTCACCGGTATGAATCCTTGTATGTCTATCAAGGCCACTTTTTTGTGAGAAGAGTTTACCACACTGAGAACAAGAATACGGCTTCTCACCGGTATGAATTCTTGTATGCCTTTTAAGACCACTGACTGTAGAGAATCGCTTACCACATTCAAAACAGCTATATGGTCTTTCTCCAGAGTGAACTCTCATGTGCCAATGAAGATGGCTTTTGGAAGAAAATTGCTTGCCACATTCAGAACAACAATAAGGCTTCTCTCCAGTGTGAATCCGCGTGTGTGCTTGAAGATGCCAAGACTGTGAGAATTGTTTGCCACATTCAGTACAGGAATAGGGCTTCTCACCAGAGTGATTTCTTAGGTGTACCTGAAGATGACACACTTGTGAGAATCGTTTACCACACTCAGTACAGCAATGCGGTTTCTCCCCAGTATGAATTCTTGCATGTATATTAAGATGAGCAATAACTGAAAATTTTTTGCCACATTCATTACAGCCATATGGCTTTTCTCGGATAGAAATTTCTCCAGTGTGAAATCTTCTATTGTGTGTCTGGAAATGACCTCTGTATCCAAATTGTTTTCCACATTCATTACAGTTATATGGCTTCTCTCCAGTGTGTATTCTTCTATGTCTACTAAGAACACTGCTCAGCGAGAATCGTTTTCCACATTCAGTACAGGAGTAAGGCTTCTCTCCAGTATGAACTCGTCTGTGTTTTTGAAGATCGCATTTGAATGAAAAGCGTTTTCCACATTCACTGCAGCTATGCCGCTTCTCTTCAGTTTGAAGTCTCTGATTTTTAGAGCCAGATTTATGCTTTGCAACATGAAAAGCAGCCATCAATTTCTTATCTTCATCAAGCTGTTCCCATTGAATTTCATTCTGAAGAGATGTCTGATCGAATGAAGATGGGGAGCCACTGACATGCTCTGGTGGATCTGTTGAAAAGACAAGTAAACAATTTATTTTAGAAGTTACTACAGTGCCTTAAAAAGTATTCATTTTTTCCCATAAATGTCAGTATGGGACTTTGATCAACTTAAATGATTTTTTTTTTATTTGTAAATCAAATAAGCAGTGCTTCCCAAAAACACAAAGACAACTATAAGCCTTAAAAATTAAATTCCAAATCCTGAAATGTCGGCATTTTGTATGTACAGTGGAACCTTGGTTGACGACCAGAATTCGTTCCAAAACTCTGGTCGTAAACCGATTTGGTCGTGAACCGAAGCAACTTCCCCCATATGACTGTATGTAAATACAATGAGTCCGTTCCAGATCGTACGAACTGTATGTAAATATAGATTTTTTTTTTACATTTTTAAGTACAAATATAATTAAACCATAGAATGCACAGCGTAATAGTAAACTAAATGTAAAAACATTGAATAACACTGAGAAAACCTTGAACAACAGAGAATACTAACAGTAGCACTACCAACCGCTGGCTAAAGACACTTTTTTTTTTTTTTTTTTTTTTTTAATGAGTTTTAAGCACAGGGAAAAAAATGAACATTTGAAAAAAATCTGTAATTTAATAAACCACCAAGAAAAGTAACATTGCAACAATGCACGCTACAAACCGATCGCTGTAAACAGAACTGAAAACAAAATCAAACCCAGTGCATTCTTTAACTGCCTTCTCTATCTTATGAGTCCAGCCCAGTCTCTTGCTCGCACTGCCTGTGTGTGTGCGTCTGTCTCTCTCGTGTGTGTGTGTGTGGCGCGCTCTCGCTCTCTCTCTTGCTCGCTGCACAGGAAATGCACAGGGAGAGACTGAACATGTACAAACCGAAAGGGAACCTGGCTTGTTCGTATACAGAGTGTGTGATCATGAACAGATGCAAAGGTTTGGTGAACTTTTTTGGTCATAAACCGATTTGTACGTGTACCGAGACGTTTGTGAACCGAGGTTCCACTGTATTATTAAATCACATCACTTACATTTGTCAGGCTTTTCTGCAATTGCCTGAAATTCACACTTCTCTCCTCTGTGAATGATCTCCTCAGTAGTTTTGTCTTCGAGGTTCAGCAAGCTGGGTTCAGCAAGCATGAAATGCTTCTGAGAATGACAAGGCATCTCTTTTTTGAATGCTGGGTATGGGCTTAAACTGAAGTCATGTTCTAAAGACTTGTCTTGCTCAAAGAAGTTCATCATTTCGGGATTTGGCATGTTAATATTGATGGCTATGTCTTCACAACTCTCAAGTTTCATCCTAACAGACTCTTTCTCAGACTGTTCCTGTTTAATTTGAACTGTCCCCATTTCAAAATGTTCCATGTTTATACACAAAGGATTCTTCACAGAATGCATTATCTTCCACTCACAACCCTCCTCCTTGATTAAGTTCTTTGTTTGTTCCATGAGACCGTATTTCAAAACTGCAAAGGGAAAATGACTGAACATGAACAAAGACTCTCAGGATTTCCTCTTCATATATACAACAGTTTTGGTCTTGGAGTTGTCACCCCTCATACTGGAAATTACAGGTCAGCTCTTTTCTCTGTAGGGAAAACACAGAACAGAATTAGTTTACAACTGTCACAAACATAACTATTCTATTAATGATGCATTTGAAAAGAGAATGGGTCAATCTAGCTCCAAGAAGATTGCTGCTTCATTATTAGCATTTCTTTATGAAGCTATACTTGTTCCTTTTCCAGAACGTTTCCAGTTGTTAGAATGATCCATTCCATACAAATTATTATCTTAACATGATCTGCAGTTGTGTTTCCTTTCCAGCTTTAGCACAAGATGCTAATGTTATTAATGGTTATTTTATTTCCAGCGACAAAACTATTACTACTACTGTCTGATACTAAAGGCTGCCTGAGGGCACATTACAGATGTAGTCTTATAACAATATGAGATTAAATGTCACTTCTGGAGAAATGACCCCTTAGCCTGCTGTTTTAATTAACGAACTCACTGAATGGATGTTGGCAAACATCAAAGCGCCTTTCCAGAACCGGAAGTAAACGCTGGTGTTTCTGTCTGCCACTGTAGCTGGAGCTCTGTTTGTCCTTTACTGGTTTTTTGCCTTTTGCATCGGATCTGCCTTTGCATTGGATTAAAAACTGGCACCACGCATTCCTATCCCGTAGTTCTTTCGGCCTTCACATCAGCCCTCATAGAACTGTTCTCTGTTGGCTGCAATCTGTGTGGGTAATTGGAAACTTTCTCACTGATTCTCTGCTCAAGTATCTAGCTTTGATGAATAGGTGATAGAAACTGCCCCTTGTCAATTGCTGAGTACTTGTGAAAATCCCAGTGGTGACAGTATACTGGCCAACATGTTACTTTAATTGGGCCAAGTAGGTACACAAGGGGTACATTGCTTTGCTGCCAATCTGGAATTTGCTTGGGTGACTTTTGGAAATCTACTATGATAAACCTCAATTGGATGTCATGGTTTACTATGTCTACTCTGCTACCCAATGCAGTCACATCTACAAAACTAAAACACTCACCGAACAAAGAATGAATTGCCTGCTGATCTCCTGCTGCACAGCGGCATTCTCCGACAACCAAAGTACATTCACCGGGGGTCTCGTCATCGTTTTTGTCTCAGCAGGAGTAACAGCGGGTCTATTTCTTCACTTTGGTCCGAAGGACGCTCTTGTCCACGTATTTTTGAGCGATGTGTTGATCATAATGTGCGGATTCCTCTGCTAAAATCACTGGAATATGCGTCCACAGACACTTTGAAGTTTGGATTATTTAGTACTCGATATATCTCTAACAAAGCTCTGCCGATTGGTGATTTTATTATAGACACTAAGATGGACTGTTTATGTCTTACAGAGACTTGGCAGCAACTGGGTGATTATTTTCATCTAAATCAAATGCTCCCTCCGGGGTTTGTCTGCATCTCTAAATCCCATTCTTCGGGGAGGGGAGCCAGTTTCACAATAATTCACCGCAAAGGCCTAAAGTTATCACTGGTACCTCTTCCAGCGAACCCATCCTTTGAACTGTTAGCTGGGAAACTCTGCAGACCCTCACCTACTATAAATTTCTGTCTTACAAATAGCAGACCTCCTAAACTATCAAGAGTTTTTTATCCAGAACTTTTTACTGTCACTCTGTTCTGGTTCGAGTTACTTAATCAAAAAGAAAGAACATTTAAATGTAGCATTTAATAATGTAGCCTGTAAAAATAAGGATCGGATAACCAAGTAAATGTGGCTCTTCAGCTATCATGTATTTTAATAGTTAAAAATGCCAGGACTGGCTGCGTTTCCCCGCGTCCTCGACTAAAATGAAGCAAGTTCATGAAATGACTAAATTAGAGATTTGGTCAGCTTGTAAAGACTCCGCGAATGTGTTCTACTTAAAGCCGTCGCACTCGGTCTTTAAAATGTATTAATTGGGCTCAGTAAATGCATGTTGTGATGGGTGGATGGACGCCTCTGCTATTAGCCTCAAACACCAACATTCTCTTTCTCGAGTGTTCTGTCGCACTCACCCGGTCTCGAGTCCATTCGCTGCGTCTCTCTCTTTCTCTCTTATCAGTAGTCTCGTCTTTTTCCTTTTCCTACGATCCTGCATGGGGTTCCGCGGGTTCGGAAATCAGAACGAATAACACGCTTAAACGGAAACTTCCTGATCATCAGCGCTTCTCTCAGAACTTATTGAGAGGCCCGTTCGTTGCTGGCCGTCTTTCTATTTCCTGACAGGAAGAACTGCTCGTGAACAGTCGCCTCGATTTCTCGTGGGAACTCCGCGCTCACCAAACCCCTCTTCCCACAGGGTCCCAGCCGCATCGCCCTCCTTTCCTGAGTTGTGCACCACCCGTAACTCTGAGCTATGCGCTTCATCATAGGCCTTCCCTGCTTATACTTTACTCACATTAGGTTGGCAGACTCTTCAAAACACGAACACTAACTTCTTCTGTGGCGCAAATACTTCTTCCTCTCCTTTTTTGTAATCTTCCTTCCGGTCTTTTGAATCCCCGCCTACTGCCTTTTCGTTTGTATCCAAGGAGGGTAAAGCTGCGGCAGTTACATTTTCCGAGACTGCCATCTAGCGAGGCGGAAGTATGAGGCCGTTTAGTGATGGATGGTTGCCAGTGCGGTGTCTTGTACGAGATTTGCTCCAGAAGGAAAAATTGACAGAGGAAAACGCATATTTAACTATATTCCTGTCATCTTTCCTATTCCCCCTGTACACCTCATACTATAAAAAAATAACGCCAGGTTATGTCACTTGGAAAAATACACATTATGCAATAATGAAGCACATTGATAAAATGATGACATAGAGGAAAGGATTCAGGGGGATAAGTTCGGGAACTGTTTACAACTTAATATCAGCAAAACCAAGGAACTGCTAAAAAGCCTCTATGTCTCATCACTATTAAGGGGGAGAGGATGTGGAAGTGGTGTTCTGATGCAAGTACATGAGGGTCCATAATACCATTGACAGGCTGGACTGGTCTCATAACATGGAGAAGAACTACAGAAGACATGGCAGAGCAGAATCTTTGTTTTTCTTAAGAGACTGTGCTTCTTTAATGTGGGTAGTGACATCCGTTACATGTTCTGTAATTCTGTGATGGCCAGCCTAGTCAAGAGAGGCTCACCGAATCAACAAGCTGACTACAAAGGTAGATTTCATTATAGGGCAGGGGTAGGCAACGTCAGTCCTGGAGAGCCGCAGTGGTTGCAGGTTTTTGTTCCTACCCAGTTTCTTAATGAGCAATCAATTATTGCTGAAGAAACACTTATTGCTTAAGTGATAGTTTGATGCTTCATTTTAGTGGTCTTGCTTGTTAAGTCTCCCCGCCCTTAATTGCTTATTTCAATCTTAAACAGCTGCATTCAGTGTGTTAATGGCTCCTTATTTAGTAATAAGATGTAAAAGACAAAGCAGCCAGAAGTTCTCCATCTAGCAGCTAGCTGGCTGCTTTGTCTTTTACATCTTATTACTAAATAAGGAGCCATTAACACACTGAATGCAGCTGTTTAAGATTGAAATAAGCAATTAAGGGCGGGGAGACTTAACAAGCGAGACCACTAAAATGAAGCATCAAACTATCACTTAAGCAATAAGTGTTTCATCAGCAATAATTGATTGCTCATTAAGAAACTGGGTAGGAACAAAAACCTGCAACCACTGCGGCTCTCCAGGACTGACGTCGCCTACCCCTGTTATAGGGCATACTCGTGGAGTGAAGGAGAGAATGAAGACCAAACTGAGTGCCATTATGAACAGAGCTGTACATTCTCTCTCTGTTACACTCTAATAACACTGAGGACTTTCAGCCAATGAATCATTCAGTAGAAGTGTGTTAAGAGATGCGACTGGGACTTTATACCACCACCAGTACACTAGCAGAAGGCTTCACTGGGACTGCAACATGTTCTGCTATCATTAGCCAAGCTAGCTAATAATAATAATACTTCATTATTATTATATTACTGGAGGTTTATTTCAAATAAATCATAATGTCAGCATTTTACTGTGACAGTTTCTATCCAGTTGTCAGTGGTCTAAGAAGGGTTCTTTTGAACACCATAAACCAGGTTTCATTGTGAAATTGTTCTACTTGAGGAACTTTATTCAGTGGCTGCTCCTCCATTTTATTGTGGCAGTGCCCCTACAATGCATTGTTAAGACCTGGTACAGGTGCAAAAACTTGGTTGCATAAATATGGTGAAGTCCCGTTTGATCTGATTACAGCACTCAGTCTATTTAGATAAGACTCTGTCAGCTTGGCCCACCTCAACTTGGTCATGTTTTCCCCACTCATCCAGGAAATCATGAGGGCATCTTCTATACACAGCCCTCTTCAGGTCACCCCACAGATTTTCAGGTCTGAGCCCAGGCTGTGCCATTACAGAATGTTTACCTTCTTTTGGTGAATCCATTCTTTTGTTAATTTAGATCAGGGGTCCTCAATCACAGTCCTGGAGGGCCGCAGTGGCTGCAGGTTTTTGTTCTAACCCGGTTGTTTAATTAGAAAGCAATTCTTGCCAATAATTTAATTTCATAGCTTGTTAGTGCTTTAACACTGCTATGTCAGGTAATTCTCATATCCTAGATTATCTTCCCCTTTCTAAGGATATCATCCAAATGATTTGAAGGCTCAAATGGATGAGTAATTCTCAGTCCTTCACTTTCCTTCCAAGTATTTAATTAAACCCAATAATGCATGATAAATACACACAGGTGTAAGTGGTAACAAGTTAAATGGAGAAATGCTGGTCTCTTTTGTCATTTGCATGTTATAGCTAATTAGGAGCAATTAAAAACCAAGAATACAGCTGTTTAAGACTAAAATAAGCAATAAGGGTTCAAAATCTTAATAAGCAAGACCACTAAAGTGAAACAGAACTGTTATTTGAACAATAAGTGCTTCTTATTAAGCAATTGGGTTGGAGCAAAAACCTGCAGCCACTGCGGCCCTCCGGGGCCGGAGCTTGACACCCATGCACTAAATCATAGATAGATGTACAAGGCACTACCTGTATACCAATGGTGACCCTTCAGGACTGTGATTGAGGACTCCTGATTTAGATGAATGATTGTTATCCTGAAAGATGAAAGTCCACTTCATCTCCAGTGTCCTAGCAGATGCCTGAGTATTTTACAACATAATCAACTGGTATTTGGAACTATTCATAATTTCCTCCACCTTGACCAAAGCTGAAGGAGCCCTGAAGCATGATACTGTGACCACGGTGCCTCATGTGGGTATGTTTGTTGTTCTTTTGGTGATGGCTGTGTTTTTTGTTTTTTCTTTTAATACCAAACATACCTTTTGGAATCATGGCCATAAAGTTCAAACTTAGTCTCATCAAACCATATCACGTTTTTCCATAGATGTCTGGGAGACTGGGTGTATCTTTTTGCAAAATCTAGCCAGAGTTGGATGTTTTTTTCATAAGAAAAGATCCTACTCATATTTTGAAAGCTCTTTGTGGACCATGTCAAGAAAATGTCAGGATGATCTTTAACAGTAACAGCTAAACTTTATTTGGAGGCAATCAGATTCATTTTAATCATTTTCAGGTAGAGACTAAAATTACTACTTAACACGAGACTGAGCACAACCACATCCTTAATGATAAAAGGGTGTGCACACTTATGCAACCAGTTTTTTGCAAATTTTATTTATTTATTTGCGAAACAGTTTCTAATTTGTTAAAACCTTCATTGTGTAGGTTGCATTTTCACAATAAAGGTGGATAACGTTCTGCCATGATTGATGTTGGCTTCTTTTTTTTTTTTTTTACTTCAAACGAGTCTGGCATTATAACCTCCTTAGAATTAACCTTGAGTGTGACTTAGACAGGTATTTGTAATTTTATTTTATTACAATTATATCTGAGGCACATTCAAGGTGACTTGGTCTGTTTTTACAGTTGTAAGCCCAAATAACTCCCGGGACAGTATTTTGCTGATATCTAGTGGATGTAAAAACATCAAGCTGTAAAAATAATCATGACTAATGAATAAGCTGCATATTTCTAAGAGATTTACCACTATAAGGTAACTCATTAATATTCATGAGTGGGATGGACCCCTCAACCAAAACACAATGGCATGTAAATGAGATGCTTTAGGTTGTAACAGGTAAGTAAAATGACTTTCCTAACTGTAAAAGTACAAAAATGCAAGCATGGAAAACAAATGTTTGAGTAAATAGGAATGTAAGTACCCTGTGGTGTGTAAGCCGTGGTGCACAGTGGGAATATACATTTGCTTAGTATTTACCTTACAATAAACCAACCTCACAGTTCCATTATCTACAGTTTATAATCATTTACTGTTTTACTCACCCTGTAACTTACTTTGATGGTCAGATGTTCCGGTGACAGCAACAGTCCCAATTTCAGGCTATGTGTCCTAATAAATAACTGAATGATGAGATAAAGCAGCCATTAAACAAATGAGGATAGGCTTTATATGTGGGCTTAAATGCTACACAAGAGTCACGATTTGGGAATATAAAAATCTGGTCACCTTACACTTTACCATCAAAGTGCCACATTCCTCTGGCATCCATTATGGTCAGTCTGTATAATAAAGTTTGCCTTTCACTTCAGTTATTCCAGAACATTTGTCATGACTGAACAGCTTTGCAAGTCCCATTTTATGAAAATTACTACTTCCAGACATACTTAACACTTTCAGGGCTGATGTCGACTTTTGTCAAAAGGAGGAGTTGACGATGGTAATCAACTGTAAACTGTGACAAAACCAACTGTTACATTTTAGTTGGACTCTCGTTGCTAGAAGGAAAGTTAGATTCATTGGTTTGACTGAGATTCCCTGCGCTCTCGTGAGTAGCAAGGCGCACACAACGGCAAAAAATGGCACTGACATCTGGCAAGAGGTCAAAGCGAATGCGTAAAGCAGCGGTTCTCAACCTGCGGGTAACAAAAAAGGGGGCACGAATGTTGCCATATGTGGCGTAATTTAGCTATTCGTAGGGAAATTTTAAACTTGTAGTGGTGTATCGGCAGCAAAAAATATAGGAATAAATTTTATTAGGGTTTCAAAAAAACGTTAGCGGGGTGCGATTAAAACTGTTATGAAAACTCGGGTCGCAAATACTTAAAGGTTGAGAAATGCTGGCATAAAGCAAAATACTCCGTGGATGACGCTTTGCCCATTATCTCTGAATTGGACTATGACTTGTCGGACTCAGTTTTTGATACAAGTGATCGAAAACAAATGTGAGGTTCCAGCTTCAGCTGATCAGTGCCCAGCTAATCATGGTACTGACAGTGTTCGCCAGGGAGGACTACCACTTAACAATGATAAAAGGTAGAAACCAGATTATAATGCACTGCGACCGTGACCGCTGCTGCTGTCCCAGCCATGCAAAGACAGCCTGGCAGCAAGCCTGCCGCACATTCATGCCACAGCATGCAGCAACAGATGTTTTATGTTGATTTCTGAATAAAACCATTGCTTTTTTGAAACTATATTCAGCCCTCAAAGAGTTAAACAAAAGAGAAAATACAAAAGAGTTAAATAAATAAATGTTATGTTAATTGCCATTTGTAAATTGTTACAGTGTGTGAATATGGTCTGTATGTGTGTGTAAGTGTGGTCCATGTGATGGACCTCTGGCCTCCACAACCCTAAAATGGATTAAGAAAGTTCTGGAACAGACCTACTGAACTGAGTCCTTTGAGGGCTACAATGTCTGCACAGTCCTCGAACTTATCTGAATGTTACATGGTGTGTATAACTTGTTCTTATTTGGATTTACATTCCTTAAGTTTATTCCATATATTCAGGATTTCATTTAATTTGGTATCCTTGGTAATATGCTCACCCAAATATTGCCCTGTTTTATATATTTATATTATCCCTGTATTCAAGCACATCCAGAACTAACTGAATGTTGTTATGTATTGATCTGCTTTTCAAAAAACCTGATTTGGGTATGTCCTACGTTACCACACATCTTGAGGCTGCCTGCCTGTCTCCTTTTCTCACCCAAACACATATGTAGGCTTCTTCAGCATTCTTCCCACTCTGGGATGCTGGCTCTCACATCATTTGCCTATTTTTATTCCTCTATGGCAGATTGTCTCCTTACTAGAAATTAACAGAATGTACCTCTTGTTTTGTGAGCTGCTCCACTTCAAGTCAAACACAAGATGGCTGACATAGATAACAGTCACTAGCCTTTGGTGGTGAGCAGTATAAGTGGTCAGGCACCAACTGCCACACCATGTAAAGAATAGCAGAAAACATGCTGATGTCCAGCCATTGATCATCTCTGACATGATACCTACCAGAAGTAATTATTATACATACAGTATAATAATAATAATAATAATAATAAAAATAATTTTATTAAGGGGAAATACCTTATCTATATGATGAAAGAGATGAAGTCAATTCCAAATATTTACTTGTTTAAAGTGGAAATTAAATTTTAAAAGTAAAACTATTTAGAAAATGAAAACTAAAAATCTGAAAGAACCATTCACATGTAAAATCATGTTAAAATGTTTATGTAAATTAACTGAGTACTCCTTTCTATTATGTCATAGATAGACAGATAGATAGATAGATAGCATGGGGAGGAAAAAAGAATCCTGTCTACAGATTCCAGAAAACATAAATCTATGACAGCCATTAGGAAAGCTAGGCCAACAGACTGACTGGCTACTTTATATTGGTGGACTCCGGTCTAATCTCACAATCAAGCATGGAAAATGCCAACATGTCCCATCCAGTTCTGCTGGTTAACTTGGGCAAACCTGAAATGATGTGAAGTGTCAATACAGGAGAGCAGAATGAGAAACAGAAGACTAACGACTAACCACAATGGTGTCTGTGGAAATCCCTTGCATTCAAGAATTAACTGAACATCAAGTCACTTGTTTCACCATTGCTGTCCGTGTTGTACTTAAGAATTTAGTAGCCACATTCAATCCCCAAAGTTGATCATTTTGTCACAGTAATAAAACAGTAATCTTCTAGAAGGGTCTGAATTTATGCAGTGTATGTAGTTAGTGAACAAGTCTTGCTGAACTAAGAACCTTTGGGCTCCATCTACAACAGTGTGGTCCTCTCATGGAATAGTTTCCTGCACCACTCTATTTACTTTGTGAACATTTTATTAAGGAAACTCTTTTCCGCCGGTTCACTTCTGACCTATAACTACACATAGAAAAACATTTGCTAACATGTCAGTATTTCTGAAGACCAATCTCACCAGGTCTTTCTGGCACTATGAATTATGTTCACTATGAGTTGAAAAGATTTTTTCAGATTTCTCAATTTTTCAATCAGCGAGTCTTTGCCATAAAGAGGAATAGCCCAGAAAATCCAAACTATTAATTACAATTTTTTCATTTACACTTCTCAGAATGGCCCAGTCCTTTATGGTGTCAGCAGAGCTCACGCGTTTGCAAGAGTGCAGGACTGTCTGAGCAGCACATAAAACATCTGCGACTGCTACTATTTCTCAGACAGATGCAATTCACAAAGAAACACTTGATGCAGAATAAAAATGGTTGAAAAACTGGAACAAAAAACAAGGCCACAAACATCACCATTGTTTCTTTCATTATTCAAAAACGTGATATAAAGCTTAGCTTTGAATACATAAGCGTTTCACTGTAGCTTGACTTGGAAACACTTGTTTTGGTTAACATGGAAGTCAGGGTGAAGTACAAGTAGAAACTGGGTTGAGGGCAAACTGGGGTAAGAAATTCAGTAGTCGCAATATTCAAGGTTTTCTGCAGTTTGTATACATTGTATAAAGAACTAACCTCACAAATTTCTGAATTTGCTTATCAAAACTTTAAAAAAAGTTGTAGACTCCTATACATCACTGCCGCGATCTGACATGAATAGTTTAGTGTTATTAATGACAAAGTGTCTTACAGAAGCCAGTCATTAAGGCCATTTAGGACATTCTCACTCCCACTCACATAATGTGCTGAATCAGAATGGCTACTTAACAAGTCCACCCTTGGGATGTTTGAGGAAACCACAGGGATAATGTGCAAATGCCATACGCCAGACTAACTGGGCTATGGCGCAAGAATAGCTTAAGAGTTGTTTAAGTGCTCTTCAAAAAAAGAAGTTTCAGCTTCAACCATTATTCAGAGATATCAAGAATAAAGCACAGTACTGTGCAAAACTTTTTGCCTCCATTTTGACTGCATCTGTTAATGCAGATTTGAATGTTTTTGGACCTTACCTCAAATCAAAAACTAGATAAAGGGCATGATTTATTAATTTTAAATTAACCCAATTTAAAGAGATCATTACATTCAGTTGCTTGAGCACAGTAAGGCTGGGTTACAGATCAATATAAACCTCAGTTATTGTACCTGCTGTAAATACAGTAAAGCATTCACTCCTTGGACGCTTGCCGATTTTATTGCTGCACAACATTGACTCACGGAGGATTTAATTTGACTTTTTGTGACAAAGATCAACAGGAAAGGGATCTTGTCAAAGTGAAAACAGATCTTGGCAAACTGGTCTAAATTAACACCAAATACAAAACACAAAATAATTGATGGCACAAGAATTCACCCCCTGTAACATGAACCCTGCTGGTTCTGCCAACAGAGTTTAGAAGTCCTATCATTCTGACTCTGCTATTTGGCCATAACCCGATTCACCAAGTTCCCAGCTATAAGCCGGTTATTAGATGGCAACCTGCTACTTCCAGGTAGTTAGGAAGTGGAGCCTGGAGGCTGAAATGCCTCTGAAAGACTGCTTCCAAATGACATATCGGGAAAGGATTCGAGAATCATTTAGGGATGATACTGAGGGACACGGTCATTGCATCACAGACTACATTACTGTGCACCACATTAACATAATTCTGGACCCAAATCTTTAAATGCCTTTCAGACAGCCTTGGTGTCACAATCTCTCCTAACCCATTAAGAGCTGTGTTTGGTGGGCTTCCAGATGGGCTTAAGGTGGAGAAGGACAAACAAAAGTGGTTAGCATTTTTCCAGTTAAGCAAGATAAGTCTACGTGCTAAAAGTGAAGTAAAAGCAATTACAGTTTAAGTCAGTGGATAACTGATGGTATATACGAGGGTTGTCTGGGTTCCGTGCGGAGTCACTCGAAATAAGTAGCCAAGGATTTTTTTTTCTATTTTTCTAATGTACTTCGATATTTTTTAAACTTTTTCCAAGTATTCACGGTCAACATCAATGCACTTTTGGGCTCTTCTGACCCACGCCGCAAAACACTCGCGAAAGGCTGTCTTTGGGAGGTTGTCCAGCTGTTCTTTGACAGCTGCAATCAGTTCCTCTCGAGTTTCGAAGTTGTGGCCTCGCAGGGGTTCTGTCACCTTCGGGAACAGCCAAAAGTCACATGGTGCAAGATCAGGCGAGTAGGGTGGCGGGTTCAAAACGTTGACACCACTGTCTTCAATGAAATGCTTTGTCGCATTAGCCGTGTGGGCTGGCGCATTGTCATGATGCAAAAAGTGCCTTTGCAAGTTCTTGGACCGGCCTCTAGCCATCGCAGAAAAAAACGTCAGGCAGGCACCGAGTGGTGTACCACTCAGAGGTGACAGTTGTCCCCTTCATCAGCGGAATTGACGCGACAATGCCATCGATGTTGAAAAAGATGGCAAACATGGTGCGTTCCACTGAGCAGCTTAAACCATCAGAAAAGTCGTAAAAAATCATCACTCGAAAGTCACGCACGCACAGAGTCGGGAGCTTCGCCGCTAGCGCCGGCTGTGCACTCTCAGTTCATTTGCTTCTCGTGTTCATTCTGAAGGAAGAGAGGGAGCAAAACATCTGAACAAAAACATGCAACCACTTGAATAATCCCTCTACACAGCAGAACAGGTTTCGACAGGCTGACACTCGACAACCGATAAAATTCCGCGTGGAACCCAGACAACCCTCGTATTATCTAAAATTGGAAAAATCTAATTCTCACTTAGAGGATCTGTACAAAACTTTTTCAAAACTTGGCAGGATCTAATTAATAACATTTTAAAATAAGCATTTAAATCGAGGAAGTTGTTTCTCTCCCCTCTTTTTTTATTCTATTTATTTACTTACATAGTTTTACTCTGTTGGCCTAGCTCTCTTTTTCATGGGTGGGGGTCAATTTGTTTCAAACCTAATTTTGTTAAACTTGACTTTCATGTGATGGCGCAGTGGGTAGTACTGCTGCCTCGCAGTTGGGAGACCTGGGGATCTGGGTTCGCTTCCCGGGTCCTATCTGCGTGGAGTTTGCATGTTGTCTGCGTGGGTTCCCTCCCACAGTCCAAAGACATACAGGTTAGGTGCATTGGCGATTCTAAATTGTGCTTGGTGTGTGTGTGCCCTGCGGTGGGTTGGCGCCCTGCCCGGGGTTTGCTTCCTGCCTTGCACCCTGTGTTGGCTGGGATTGGCTCCAGCAGACCCCTGTGACCTTGTAGTTAGGATATAGCGGGTTGCATAATGGATGGATGACTTTCATGTATGGAATGTTATCTGATTTTAACAAAATTAATACAATGTTAAAAAAAAGTTCAATGGAGATCGTTTGTCTGGAGTTTCAGTTGCTTGTAGTCTAAGTGCACCTGACTGTATGTGGAAGGTCCAACTGATTGGGAGTCAGGATGGTGGCCTAATCAAGAAAAAACAACATTCCAACCAATTCTGTAAAAGGTGCTTGAAAAGAACAAGTCAGAGGAGGCAGACAAGAAAACATCCAAGTTACCAAAAAACTAGTTAAATCAATCACTAAAATTGGGGAAGAGTATGGGACAGATGTAATCTGCTAGAGTAGGTGTCCAGAAAAACGAGACCCTACAGTGGATAATTTGGAGAGGCTGTGCAGACAACAACTGTCACCTAGGTGCTTCACCATTCACAGCTTTACAGAGAGTGGCAAAGAGGTAAAATGCACAGGAAATCTCAGCCAGAAGGCACATGGGAGACTCCGACGTCAACTTGAAGAAGGCTCTGTGGGCTGGTGAGGCCAAAGCACTTTTACCAACAGACTAAATTCCATGTTACACTGCACATTATTACAAATGTATCATTATTACTAGGAATTGTGGTGCCAGTGTCAGGCTAATCAGGCTATGGGGATGCTTCTACAGTATGCAGCAGGCCCTGAAAGCCTTGTGAAGGTAAAATGAATGCAGATAAATAAAATACACAGAAATCCTGGAGGAAAACCTGATAATGTCTGCAAATAACCTGTGCCTTGGGAGAAGGCCAAGAAAACGAGCTCTACCATAAAGTGAAAGCTACACAGAAACAAAGGTTCTAAAAACCAACACTGTTCGTGGCCTGGAGTGACCAATTCATACTCTTAATCCAATTCAGAATTTGAGGCTGGGCCTGATGAAGGTCGTTCATTCACAATCCACCTGACACAGATCGAGCAGTTTGTAAAGAAAAATGGGGAAAAATGGCAGAGCTGATACTGAGAGAGACCTGTGAGCACATAGTCAAAGCTGATATCTGCTAACTACTGACTTGAAGGTGCTGAATACTTATGTCATCAATTATGTTGTGTTTTGTATTTGTAGTTAATTTAGACCACTTTGAAGAGATCAGTTTTCACATAAACATTAGGGTTTTGTTTTCTGTTGATCAATATCAAAAAATCCAAAACAAACAGGAACAAATAACTCTATTGGAGAGTAGTAAAGCAGAAACTAAAGCTAATCAAGGCACAAATGGTATTCTGAAGACAAATTAGGCAAAAAAACAACTTTTGGGTGACAAGGATCTCATTTTGTCTGTCATACATCAAAACTAGCATTCTATAGTAAGAACATCAGACCAGTAGTTAAACATGGTGGTAGTGGCATGATAGTATGGGGATGAGTTCCTGTCTCGGTATTAGGATGACTAATCACATATTAAGGAAGCATGGACTTCGAATCTAATCCATGTTTTGGATTAGAAAATACTTGAGAAGAGTGTCAAGATATTTATCTGGGAGCTGAAGTTGAAGTGTAGTTGAGTTATAAAGCGACACAATTATGCAAAACATTAAAAATATTATGATGAGAACAGACCATTCAGCCCAACAAGCTTGTAACTTCTATTCACTTAGATTGTCCAGGTGAATAGGATGGAACATAAAACAAATCGGAAGGGATGAAAAGAAGTAAAATTAAAGTAAAATGAAATTAATGAATTTTGGGCTAGCCTGATCTAAGTCCACATTGATGTTGTGCTAGGACATGAAACAGTTAGTTCATACATGAAAACCTACCGCTATTTCTGAGTTAGAGCGATTCATTAACAAAAAGTGGGCTAAACTTTTTCACAGTGATGCCAAACACTGTTATTGAAAGGTAGGGAATGTCTTAATTACAATAATTTTAGTTAAAGGTGATACAAAACATTATTTATTGTAAGGAAGCGATTACTTTTACATACAATGTCAGTTCTTTTTGACATCTTTCTCCATTCATTAAATAACATATCCTATAAAAGTACTACTGTTCACTGCTTGATCTAATATTAGATTTTGACTGATGACCTGAAACGTTCAGAATCAAAACATTTGTAATAATTTAGGAAGTCATAAAGGGGGCAAAATTTTTTTAATGGAACTGAAACTCTGTTGCAATTAAACTGCTGAATTGACAATTGTGAACAATTAGTCATACTCACATAATTTAACTTTAAAATGCATACGTTCAACGCAGAATGTATAGAGGTTGGCAGGGCTGTCAGCGTGCAATTTTGAATGTTCATGAAGATGGCCTTTGGCTGAGAACAGTTCTCCACATTCAGGGCAGGAATATGGCTTGACTCTGGTGTGAATTTTTGTGTGTCTATTAAGATCACTTATTTGTGAGAAAAGTTTACCACACTGAGAACAGGAATGTGGCTTCTCACCGGTATGAATTCTTGTATGCCTATTAAGATCACTGACTTGTGAGAATCGCTTACCACATTCAAAACAGCTATATGGTTTTTCTCCAGAGTGAACTCTCATGTGCGTCTGAAGATGGCCTTTGGAAGAAAATTGCTTGCCACATTCAGAACAAAAATAAGGCTTCTCTCCAGTGTGAATTCGTGTATGTGCTTGAAGATGCCATAACTGTGAGAACTGTTTGCCACATTCAGTACAGCAATAGGGTTTCTCACCAGAGTGAATTCTTATGTGTGCCTGAAGATGACATACTTGTGAGAATCGTTTACCACACTCAGTACAGCAATGCGGTTTCTCCCCAGTATGAATTCTTGCATGAATATTAAGGTGGGTAATTCTTGAAAATTTTTTGCCGCATTCATTACAACCATATGGCTTTTCTCCAGTGTGAATTCTTTTGTGTCTCTGGAAATGACCTCTGTCTGCAAATTGTTTGCCACATTCCATACAGCCATATGGCTTTTCTCCAGTGTGTATTCTTATATGTCTACTAAGAACACTGCTCTGTGAGAATCGTTTGCCACATTCAGTACAACAGTAAGGCTTCTCTCCAGTATGAATCAGTCTGTGTTTCTGAAGACTACATTTGAATGAAAATTGTTTTCCACATGCATTGCAGCCATACAGCTTCTCTCCAGTTTGAAGTCTATGATCTTTAGAGTCAGATTTATGTTTTGCAATATGAGAGGCAGTCAGCAGTTTCCTCTTATCTTCATCAAGCTGTTCCCATTGAATTACACTCTGAAGAGATGTTTGATCAAATGAAGACAGGGATCCTTTGACATACTCTGGTGCATCTGTTGAAAAGACAAGTAAACAGTATATTTTAGAAGTCACTACAGTGCCTGGAAAAAGTATTCAGTTTTTCCCATAAATGACAGTATGGAACTTTGATCAATTTAAATGATATTTTCTACTTGTAAATCAAACATGCAATGCTTCCCAAAAAGAGAAAGACAATTATAAAACTTAAAAAATGTTTAACTCCAAATCCTGATATGGCAACATTTTGTTTGTATTATTAAATCACATCACTTACATTTTTCTGGCTTTTTTGCAACTGCTTGAAATTCACACTTCTCTCCTCTGTGAATGATCTCCTCAGTAGTTTTGTCTTCAAGCTTCAGCAAACTGGGCTCAGCAAGCATGAAATGCTTCTGAGAAGGACAAGACATCTCTTTTTTGAATGGTGGGTATGTGCTTAAACTGAAGTCATGTTCTAAAGACTTGTCTTGGTTAAAGATGTTCCTCATGTCAGGGTTTGGCATATTAAGATTGATGGCTATGTCTTCACAACTCTCAAGTTTCATCCTAACAGACTCTTTCTCAGACTGTTCCTGTTTAATTTCAACTGTTCCCATTTCAAAATCTTCAGGCTTCATACACAAAGGCTTCTTTGCCGAAGGCAATGTCTCCCACTCACAATCCTCCTCCTTGATTAAGTTCTTTGGTTGTTCCATGAGACCGTCTTTAAAAAAAAAAGTGACAAGGAAAATGATTGAACATGAACAAAGACTCTCAGGATTTCCTCTTCATATATACAACAGTTTTGGTCTTGGAGTTGTCACCCCTCATACTGGAAATTACATGTCAGCTTTTTTCTCTGTAGGGAAAATGCAGAACAGAATTACTTTACAACTGTCCCAAACACAACTATTCTATTAATGATGCATTTGAAATGAGAATGGGTCAATCTAGCTCCAAGAAGATTGCTGCTTCATTATTAGCATTTCTTTATGAAGCTATACTTGTCCCTTTTCCAGAATGTTTCCAGTTGTTAGAATGATCCTTTCCATACTCATTATTATCTTAACATGATCTACAGTTGTGCTAAAGCAGGAAAGGAAGCACAAGATGCTAATGTTGTCAATGGTTATTTTATTTCCAGTGACAAAACTATTACTACTATTGTCTAATACTAAAGGCTATTTGAGGGCACTTTACTAATGTAGTCTCATAACGATATGCCTATATAGTCATCAATTGATCTAGACAGGTATAATTAAAGGCACTATATCAGAAAGACAGACAGAGTCACACATGTGAGCTTAGGGAGAGTATGATGGGTCACAATTACTGTACACAAAGGGGGAAGATTGTTAAAGTGACACCAGTAGTAACCCCAGTTCCATTTTCAGACCTAGAGTGGAGGAACTCCCACAGGAAGAGATCAAATGTCACTTCTGGAGAACTGACTTATTTAAAAACCTCACTGAATAGAAGTTGACACTCACTTTAGAACCAGCTACCCATGAGGCTGGACTTCTAGACAGCAGGTCATTTCTTGGGAGGAAAAGTCACGTTCATCATTTCTGCTATACTTTTTTCACCATTTCCTTTCTTTTTTCATGTGGACATTAAATAGGGCACACCATGAGACCCCAGCCCATATGATCTTTTGTTTTATAATAGATAGATAGACAGACAGATAGGTAGATAGATGTGAAAAGCCATATATAATATAAAATCAAATATTTCATCATAAAAAGATAGACACTGAATTTTAAATTGATGTATCAGAAAATTGCTATATAATACAAAACAAATATCAACAACATTTATTTATATAGCACATTTTCATACAAAAAATGTAGCTCATATCTATATATGAAGATAGAAAGATAGATATGAAAAGGCACTATGTAACACATAAATGTATGCTATGCTATTGAACAGACACCATATCATAAATAAATATGAAAGGGACTATACAATAAAATGATGCTATATAAATGTAATTAATACACAGATACTTTATCAAAAATATAGACACTAAATCAGAGTGATGTAAAAGCTATATATAATACTACACTCTCTCCCACTCGTGTTGTAAAGAGTGGGGCTGAACGCACCCCAAGGAGATGCAGTCGCTCCTCCGAAACCTCCTCTTATACGGTGATACAATGGAAAACAAATAGTTTTTTTTTTCTTTCCTCCTCTTTGCTCGATCAGCTGCTGCCTTGCCTCGTGATCTGCATCTTGCACGGCGCTCGAACATTTAAAAGCCTGTGCAGCAGCTGTCCTACTGTTTGTGTTTTATTTCTGGCCCCGGTAGTGGTTAAATCTTTTGGCACAAAGTCTCATCTTGCTGGACATTAGTTCTTGATATATTTTAGAGTTTATAAGTTAAAAACGGAATAAGAATCCGAAAATCTAACAATATCACATTAAAGTTCGATAAACTCTGAGAAGAATGATACCAAACATGTATACCGAAAATACTTTTAAAATTAGCCCGATTTAAAGCGTGACAAAAAATGTGACATAAAACATCACCGTTGCACTTTTAGGCTTAGGATTTTATAGCATAGATAAAAACAGAAACTTCATCAAAAAAGATAGATACTATATTATAAATCGACGTGTATGGAAGGTGCTATTTAAAACAAAACCGATATCAACAAAATATATTATAGGCAGATATGAAAGGCACTAAATAACACAAATATATGCTGCATCAGAAAATTTGGATAAACACTATATCATAAATATGAAGAAAACTATACTATAAAGAAGATGCTATATAAATGTAATTAATATGTTCATACTTTATCAAAAATATAGACACTAAATCATCGATTGATGTACAAGGCAGTATACCAAGGGAGGCACGGTGGCAGCACTGCTGACTCCCAACAAGGAGTCTGAAGTTCACGCTCCAGGTGCTCCTCATGGGCAGTTTGCATGTTCTTTCCGTGTTCGTGTAGGTTTCCTGCCACAGTCCAAAGACATGCAGGTCAGATGGATTGACAATACCAAATAGGCCCGAGTGTGTGTTTACAGCCTGTCATGGACTATCAGCCTGTCCTGGAGTTATTCCTGCCTTCTGTGCTTCTGCTCGGGATATCTGGGGTTTGGAAAATGAATGGATGGATGGAGCAGTACAAAACATTAATGCTAAATAATAACACTACAGATAGACACAATATCATAAAATAATTGTGAAAGGAAAATGTGATAAATAAATATATAGTATGTCATTGAGACATGGACATCATTGATAAATGTGAACGATACTGTAAAACAGATAAATTTTATATCATAGAAGCATGGACACTAAATAGGTGTGCTATAAAATAAAAAATAGCTTAAAGTAAACAGTACAGTAATCCCTCCTCCATCGCGGGGGTTGCGTTCCAGAGCCACCCGCGAAATAAGAAAATCCGCGAAGTAGAAACCATATGTTTATATGGTTATTTTTATATTGTCATGCTTGGGTCACAGATTTGCGCAGAAACACAGGAGGTTGTAGAGAGACAGGAACGTTATTCAAACACTGCAAACAAACATTTGTCTCTTTTTCAAAAGTTTAAACTGTGCTCCATGACAAGACAGAGATGACAGTTCTGTCTCACAATTAAAAGAATGCAAACATATCTTCCTCTTCAAAGGAGTGCGCGTCAGGAGCAGAGTCTGTCAGAAAGACAGAGTAAAGCAAACAAATCAATAGGGCTGTTTGGCTTTTAAGTATGCGAAGCACCGCCAGTACAAAGCTGTTGAAGGCGGCAGCTCACACCCCCTCCGTCAGGAGCAGGAAGAGAGAGAGAGAGAGAGACAGAGAAAAACAAAGTCAAAAATCAATACGTGCCCTTTGAGCTTTTAAGTATGCGAAGCACCGTGCAGCATGTCGCTTCAGGAAGCAGCTGCACACAGAAGGTAGCAACGTGAAGATAATCTTTCAGCATTTTTAGACGAGTGTCCGTATTGTCTAGGTGTGCGAACAGACCCCCTGCTCAATCTCCATACGTCAGGATCAGAGAAAGTCAGCGCAAGAGAGAGAAAGTAAGTTGGGTAGCTTCTCAGCCATCTGCCAATAGCGTCCCTTGTATGAAATCAACTGGGCAAACCAACTGAGGAAGCATGTACCAGAAATTAAAAGACCCATTGTCCGCAGAAACCCGCGAAGCAGCGAAAAATCCGCGATATATATTTAAATATGCTGACATATAAAATCCGCGATAGAGTGAAGCCGCGAAAGGCGAAGCGCTATATAGCGAGGGATCACTGTATATCACAGATTGAGAAGCACTACATAGTACATTCTATATAATAAAAAGATAATATTTTAAGGACAGATAGAGATTTATTGATCCCTAAATGATGGTGAATTTCATGACATTAAAGCTTAACTAAGAAGTGATATCCCGCCCCACATGCCTTCATATTCAAAGTGCTGCCTTCTCTGATGCTCAGATTTGCTTATGTGAACATTAATAATGCGCTTGTCAGTAGTTTTTAAAAATAAATTCACTGACAATGTCCTCAGGCCATTAAATCAAATAACATAACATCAACTGTTCCTGTAAAATTTGTGTATGGCCATCGACATTCTGCATGAGAAAAGTAGGTAAAGTACAAAGGTGACACACTTCACGACATATGGTTTAATCAATTTTTATTTTCTTTGGCCCTAAGAATTGAAAGAAGATGACACAAAGTAGACTGATTTATCAACAAATTAAGCTCTTCTCCAGGGCAAATGTGCAAGTCAATGGCTCACCCGGAAAGTAAACTTCTGGAGTTTTTAATTTCATTCTTTCAAATCTCATGACATCCAACATACTAAATAACCAAACAAAGTAGACATTATTCTACCCTGCTGTTAATGATGTAAATGGTATTATATTAATTAATAACAATTCTTTAAAACTCGTCCTGGGTATGACGTTAATCTGCATGTAGGCCCTCTAACCTGCAGAGAAAAACCTGGGGGTTGGTGGCAGAACTGATCCTGAGTTGGTTTGTGATATGGTGGGTGTGACAATGCGCTGCATCAGTGTGTGCTCCTAACCTCTCTCTCTCTCTTCAAAACTGGTTTCTGCCTTGTGCCCATATACTGCCAAGGTAGACGCTGGCTCCCTGCAATGCTGAATTGCATAAGCAAGATAGAAAATGAAAAAGGAAGGACTTTGTACTGTTATGTGCAATGGCTTACTGGCCTTTTACATTGCACAAATTGCCTACAGTTCATAGTTGATTACTCAAACTACAGAGAAGGTGCAATTTTATCCTGTTTTTCCTTTAATTATGCATTCCAAGTTTATGCGAGTCACAAGAGATCATCAAAATGGGTACATGTACTGTATAAAGAGCAATCTGCTTGTCAGAAGCAAATGCCACACAGCTTTTCAAGGACCACTACCAACCCTTGCACCCAAAATGTGATCAGTGAGTAGTTTTTCTTAAAAGAACATTAACCATCCACTTCCAAGAGTCCTGAATCTAAATACTGCAAGATGCCTCCAATAAGAGGGGCCGACTGTGAACAGAAATACAAGAAATGCAGATAGAATGGCAGCTTCTGAGTGGCACCGACTCCAATGAAGGAAAATCCACTGCAATACTGGAATATTAATAATAAATAATAATACTTTATTTCAAAACGTCTTTCTAAACACCCAAGGACACCATACACATAATAAAATCATAAAACCAACAAAAACATGCATGTACACATACACATATACATATATATCTGCCGTATATCTATGGAGCTGAAAATACAGCAGTAAGAATACAACGTAAGGTCATGTAGTGTAAGCTAATCTAAATAGACAAGTCTTAAGACGAGATTTGAAAATAGGTAGGGAATCTGTGTCCCAAATGTTTTGTGGTCGTGAGTTACAGTCAGTTCCCTGCCATTGCCAAAGCAGCTGACAGTCCCATACATATGGACAGTAAATGCTCCGCATGACTTCTAATGTGATCAATGGAAAGAGAACAAGGCAGTGATGCATTTGTTCATTAAGAAAGAACTCCTTGCAAAAAACTTCATGCAAAAAAAAAAAAAAAGAAATAAAAAAGGATAAACATCTAGGATAAAAAGTTAGTATTATTCACTTCTTGATCACTGTATACTTTGCCATTTTTTACATTTCTATTCTTTCATTTCTGGTTAGATTGATTCTGTCAAAAAGAAAGAACAGTAAAATGTAGGATTTAAGATTAAAGCCTGTAAAACCAAGGATCAGATAACTAGAGCCCTACGGTTTCTGTGATGCGGAAAACACGGGACGGAATCACGGAATTAATGCTTAAAAATAGATTTTAGATTTAAAAATGGAAATGTGCGGAATTTAGAGACTGAAGGGGGTGACTGTTACAAAACTTCCCAATAAATTAAACAATTGAATAATCTGTAGTTCTGTCGTTCCGATACTATTTCCCAGTTAGTTGTTTTTGAAGCAAACGCAATTCTTCATAGAAATCCAGTTGTGCCCTCTGTCTGTTTGTGTGCACGTTTCCTGTATGTTTTCTCGTTAAAGGCACGCAATTTAGCTAGCCGAACAAGACAGAAATGTTGAAGCGAGTAGGATCATATAACCTAATTACATCAAAGAATCACGAGATTAACTGCAAAATTGAGGGTATATGCATGAATATCCTGGCGACTTTTTCGAATCTAGACAACTTTTATGCAAGTCTTGCCAGCATACCATAGACTGGATACGAAAAGATACTTGCAATGACCACGTCAAATCTAAAAGCCATTTCAAGAATACGGAGAAATTAAGGTCAAAAAGTGTACCCCAAACAGAAGAAACAACAAAATCGTCAGATGCAAGACGCCAGTTTGTGCGAGTCGGACATACCGCTTGAATAAAAAGACAAAGATGTGTCCTTTTTTTATTAAGCATTGGGAACAAGGAGGTGCGCTGCCAGAAAATGAAGGCAGTCTTTGTCAGATTCATTTGCCCCGTGTGTTTGAACAACATATGGACACCGTTCTTCGAAATATTCATGGCAAGAAAATATATGTTGTAGTTGATGAAACCACAGATAGCCGAAACCACAGCATTCTCAACATAGTGACAGGTGAGCAAACATTTGGCTGCATGGTCATTCTTTTATATACGCAGTTCTAATTGTACGTGATGTATTTACTGTGAATCATTTAACCGATGAAATTATACAGGTATTTAACCAGTATTAACAGTCTTTCCTGTAGAAAAATGGGTACTGACGGTAGTTTCTACCCATTCTAGTGTTGGGCTCCATGGGGGAGGCGCCCCGGTTGCCACATTTTTGGAGTTTAAATCATTAGACTGACATACCCCAACCACAAATATTAACCTTAAAGTTAGTGGGGGTGGAGCATAGTTGCGTATAGGTCCCTAATGTGACCCTAATGTTAAAAACGAAAATCCAATTTGCATCATGATAATAGAAAAGGGTACTAGCCGTCTGTTTAGTACACAAGTACCAAAAAATGTTATTAGTGAATGGAACTGGTTGAAACCGGGTTCCCTTTTAAAAATCAACAACGATGTTTCGGGATTTAATAAAGGTTTTGAGGCACGCAAGGTCCACATTTAACTCTTCCGTTATAAACTCGGCACCTACAAACCTGGGCAGAAGCACAGGCTTCTCCTCAGACACAACGAGCCCTTAAAAGCGGGTCACTCTTTCTTATTTCTAAAATTGAAGTTAATCTTCATCTCAGAAGGATGCATTATCTAGTAACGGCTCTTACAATTCTGGAGGGCACTCACTGTCCTACTGCAGTCTCAGCATAAAGCATCATCATGAATCTTCTTCTTCTTTCGGCTGCTCCCATTAGGGGTAGCCACAGTGGATCATCTTCTTCCATATCTTTCTGTCCTCTCCATCTTGTTCTGTTACACCCATCACCTGCATGTCCTCTCTCACCACATCCATAAACCTTCTCTTAGGCCTTCCTCTTTTCCTCTTCCCTAGAAGCTCTATCCTTAGCACCCTTCTCCCAATATACCCAGCACCTCTCCTCTGCACATGTCCAAACCAACACAATCTCACCTCTCTGACTTTGTCTCCCAACTGTTCAACTTGAGCTGACCCTCTAATGTACTCATTTCTAATCCAGTCCATCCTCATCACACTCAGTGCAAATCTTAGCATTTTCTGTCTATTCTGACTCACTACTCCAGTTGGCTTCTCACGGGCTCTTTCTTGGCCACCAATATTTTCTGTATCTCATCATTCAGTATTATTCCTTGCTTCCATTATTTCCAAACTGGCCTTCAAACAACAGATGTTCCCCCTGTTCCCCCTTCTCTGTCATCGGGCAGTTTCTGTTCATCATTGTCTTCCTTCTCTGTCTGTCTGACTCAATATTGGTGGTTGAGCTCTGAGCTCAACTAAAAAAGAAATATGGCAAATGCCTTTATTTAACTATTTGCTTCACATATATAATTCATACTAAGTTTTAATACTTACAGAAGCTCTTAATTAGTTTTATGTCTATGTATGCTAATACAGGGGTGTCCAACCCCGGTCCTGGTTGGCTGCAGTGGCTGCAGGTTTTCATTCTAACCATCTTCTTAATTAGTGAGCTGTTTTTGCTGCAGATTAACTTGGTTCAGCCTTAGTTTTAATTGACGTGACTCAGACCCCTTAGTTGGTTTCTTTTTCCTTAATGAGGTGCCAAACAATAATGAGTCACAAAGTGAGCTGCCACACAACCTGTTAACCTGAAAATAAAGAAAGATGAAGGTCTCGGCCATGTTGGTCAGCTCAGGTCACCAAAACATCTTGATGTTGGTCTTAGAAAAAACAGAAAATCAACAGTCTGCTGTGGCAGAATGAGAGCAGAAACAAGTCCTGATATTCAATAACGGCTTTAATTAACAGCAAGAATTAGCTTCTCATTAAGGAACTGGTTGGAGTGAAATTGGCTGGAGTTTGACGTTCCAGTTTAGCTGGTCATCTGTTGGCTCGTTTCACGTCTCATTTCTGTTTGGCTGCCAATTAATGAAAAAACAAATCAATTCGGAGGACTGCATCCTTAACACTAGAATTACCAGAGCCTACGAAAAAACTCGTAAATCCGTCCCACCTTAAATCGCGTCTTAAAGCCGTTTGCACATCTCCGCCAGAGTCTTTTGTCATCTAAATGTGCTGATAAACAAAAGCTACTAGCAGCCAGCTATTCCATCCCCCCACCGACTTAGAATGAACTCCTAGCTCAAGCCTTGCCTTGATTTCATTATTTGGGATTGAAGTGGAGTTTTACAGTGGAAATAATTCGAGCGTTATTTGGAATACACGCATTTCATGTGTGTTCCATTTCTATAGTTGGCTGTGCAAACACATTTTTAAAACAGAAACGTTTTTCATATTCTAATAGTAAATGACAAAATGTAGGCATAAACTATATAACGTATGAAGCCTAAAGTCCATATATCAAAGAAACACTTTCACAAAAGGTACAAACAAGAGAACACGTGCGCTTTTCTTCAAAAGTATAACTGCACAAAAAAAAAAGCCGCGTTAGCATGCCACATTGACACACTTACTACAACTGCCGCGGTGGTGTAATGGTATCAGCTCCTGACTGGGGATCAGAGGGTGGCGAGTTCGATCCCGCACGGCTCCACTTCGAGAAGTGAACTGCTCTTATTCTTACAATTTTAGAATAACAACATAAATTTGATTTCAGTCTGTAACAGCCGGTGTAACTTATGATACTGGTAAAGGTTAGCTTTTTTTTTTTTTTTTTTTTAATTCACTTTTCATTCTCGCAGTCGATGCATACTAACGCCCCCCCCCCCCCCCAAAAGGGTTCTGACACATAAACGCTGGCGAAGCTGCCTTCCTTCGTATCTCACATAAAATTTTCACACCTGATCTGACGCTGTTCGTTTTCAAATAATATTGCATTAGTGCGATGAAGTTTTCACATATATCGTCTCTTTCAGGTGTGTAATAGAAACCACAGCATAGAGAGAAGTGAGTACATTGCTTCTTACAGGAAAAGGTGATGGAAAAAGTGCATTGGTACGAGAATGCAGTCACGAGTATACTGCAGTCTTTATGTGAAAACAGCATAAATAATGTGAAATCATTCTCTCCTCTGCATGTCCTGGAGTACAAAAGAAACAGCATACAGCAACATGTGGGGACTGGCAGGAACACTCAATAACACTGAATAAAAAGAAAATCAAGTGACGGTGAGATACGAAGGAAGGCAGCTTCGCCAGCGTTTATGGGGGGGGGGGGGGCGTTAGTATGCATCGACTGCAAGAATGAAAAGTGAATTAAAAAAAAAAAAAAAAAAAAGCTAACCTTTACCAGTATCATAAGTTACACCGGCTGTTACAGACTGAAATCAAACTTATGTTGTTATTCTAAAATTGTAAGAATAAGAGCAGTTCACTTCTCGAAGTGGAGCCATGCGGGATCGAACTCGCCACCCTCTGATTCGCAGTCAGAAGCTGATACCATTACGCCACCGTGGCAGTTGTAGTAAGAATGTCAATGTGGCATGCTAACGCGGCTTTTTTTTTTGTGCAGTTATATTTTTGAATAACAGCGCACGTGTTCTCTTATTTGTACCTTTTGTGAAAGTGTTTCTTTGATATATGGACTTCAGGCTTCATACGTTATATAGTTTATGCCTACATTTTGTCATTTACTATTAGAATATGAAAAACGTTTCTGTTTTAAAAATGTGTTTGCACAGACTACTACTATACTGTAGAAACGGAACACACATGAAATGCGTGTATTCCAAATAACGCTCGAATTATTTCCACTGTAAAACTCCACTTCAATCCCAAATAATGAAATCAAGGCAAGGCTTGAGCTAGGAGTTCATTCTAAGTCGGTGGGTGAATGGAATAGCTGGCTGCTAGTAGCTTTTGTTTATCAGCACATTTAGATGACAAAAGACTCTGGCGGAGATGTGCAAACGGCTTTAAGACGCGATTTAAGGTGGGACGAATTTACGAGTTTTTTCGTAGGCTCTGGTAATTCTAGTGTTAAAAACAGGGCTATTAAGATGAAGGGTAAAGGAGTTAATTAGCAGTGAAAACTGGGCACTGATTAGGAAAAGGATGAGAATGAAAACCTGCAGCCACTGCAGCCCGCGAGGACTGGAGTTGGACATCCCTGTGCTAATACATGACTTTTTATTTTCCATAGTACAAAAACATTTCGAAGGCTTTATCAATCGATAGTAGTAATAATAATAATAATAATAATGTTTTATTTATGTTGCGCCTTTAAAACACTCAAGGACACTTTACAATCCAGTAAACACATTTGTAACAAGACAATATAAATTACATACAATAAGATGAGTAATACTGATTGAAGAGATTATTTTTAACAGGATTTTGAAATTAATAATAGATTTTTCCTCGCGAAGACTGAGAGGAAGAGCATTCCAAATTTTAGAGGCCATCACACTGAAAACTCTCCCACCCACAGTTACTAACCTGTATTTAGGTGCAGTGAGTAAGTTAGCGTCCGATGATTGCAATGCACGAGCAGGAGTGTAAGAAAGCAGCAGCTCAGACAGATAATGAGGGACTAACTCATGAAGGGCTTTAAAGGTAAGAAGAATAATTTTATATTTGATTCTTGAAAAGACTGGTGAGCAATGCAAATCATAAAGGACAGGAGTGACGTGAGAAGATTTTTTAAAGTGTGTATAAGTAGACGAGCAGTAGAATTCTGAACATATTGTAAACTATTGATATATTTAGTCGGGAGGCCATAAAACAAAGCATTGTAATAGTCCAGACAGGTAGTGATGAAAGTGTGAATGAGTGTTTCAGTATCCTTCACACCAAGGAAAGAATGCAGATGAGCAATATTACGAAGATGAAAAAAGCTAGCTGTACAATTGAGCTAATGTGTGGTTGAAAAGTGAGGAGCTGATCAAAGATGCCACCCAAATTACAGACTGATGCTAAGGGTTCAACCAAGATCCCATCTACGTCAATTTTTAGCCCATGAAGGGTAGAGAGGACAGATTTGGTACCAACTAATAAGATTTGTTTGATCAGGATTGAGTTGTAAAAAATTATCTGTCATCCAATGATAATGAAGAAGTGGAAAGCGTTTGGTATTATAAGGACCCTTTCTGAATCAGGCTGTTTCTCCAAACTGGATGGAAGGGCGAGGAGAGGTCATAGAGGCTATCAAGAGGCTGATGGCAACATTGAAGTAGTTAAAGGAATTTTTGGTAAAGAGTGGTCATTGTGTGCATGTGACAACAATATCACAAATGCTCCACAAATGTGGCTTGTATGGGAGGGTTACAAGGAAAAAAGCCAAGTCAAGTCTCCATTGAGCTTTGCCAAATTGCACCTTGAAGATTCTGAGGCCAAATGAAGAAAGGTGTTATGGTCAGATGATCGGAAGGTTGCCGGTTCGAATCCCGTAAATGCCAATAGGGACTCTGCTCTGTTGGGCCCTTGAGCAAGGCCCTTAACCTACAATTGCTAAGCGCTTTGAGTGGTGAAAATGCAAAGTATTATTATTATTATAAGACCAAATTCGAATTATTTGGCCTCAACCATAAAAATATGCTGTTCTGGGGGTGTTTCTCTGCAGTAGGGACTGGAGGACTAGTCAAGATAGAAGGAAAAATGGATGGGGTAAAATACTGTCATATTCTTGAGGAAAACTAGCTGCCTCCTTGCAGAAAGCTGTCAATGGCAAGAAGGTTCATCTTGCAAACATGACAATGACCCAAAGCACACAGCGACTGAAGGAGAAAAGGGTGAATGTTCTTGTGTGGCCTAGTCAGAGCCCAGACTTAATCCATATTGAAAATCTGTGGAACAACTTGAAGTTTGCAGTTCACCAACTGTCACCATTCAATGTGACTGAGCTTGAAAAATTCTAAGATATTGAACAGTCTAAATGTGCAAAGTTGGTGGGCAACAGACTGAAGGCAGTAATCAAAGCAAAAGGTGGTTCCACAAATTACTGACACAGGGGCTGATCCTTTAACCAGCTCAGTGATTCTCTTTTATTTTTTTATTATTTTTCTAAACTGTTGCTATTATATCTTTCACTTGGCTGTTATAAGTTGCTTTGCGAAAATACAGCTTGAAAAAAATATTCTGTGTGTGTCATTTCAGGCTGCAAAGCAATAAAATGCGAATATTTTAGGTGGGTGTGAATGACTGTTTTCTATACGCACTGTAAATGCCAGCATTGGCTGCGTCTTCCCGTATCCTCGACCAAGCGAGTTCGGGAAATGACTGAATTAGTGGTTTGGTTGGTTTGTACATTTTTATTCTCCGCGAGTATGTTCTACTTTAAGCCGTGTATTAACTGAGCTCAGTAAATGCAAGATGAGACAGATGGCTGGACGCCACGATCACTTTGTTACTAGCCGCGATCACCAGGACGTCCATTCACGAGTGTTCTGTCACACTCAGCCGTTCTCTCGTCATTCTCTCCCGTTCTTGTTTCCGTCCACTGCTGCTCTTTCTCACATATCAGAAGTCCGGGTTTTTTTTTTTTTGCCTTTTCCGACGATCCTGCATAGGGTTCAACGGGTTCTGAAATCAGGACGAATGACACGCTTAAATGTGAACTTCACCTGCCCTCCACGATCACCAGCGCTTCCCTCATCGAAGAGGCCCGATCATTGCTGGCTATCTTTCTATTTTCTGACAGGAAGACCTCCTCACCCGCTCCTCTTAACATGATGATTCCTCACCCATCAGTCGCAAACATTCACCTCCATTTGTCACAGGGACTCCGAGCCCACTGCTCCCCTCTTTCCCCAGGCTCCCACCCGCTTGAGTTGTGCACTACCCGTAACTCTGAGATATGCGCTTCATCACAGGTTCTTCCTGCTTATACTTTACTCACGTTAGGTGGGAAGCCTCTTCAGAACACGACCACTTGAACTTCTGTGTCGCAAAAAAGCACTTTTGTCTCTTTTTTTGGGAATCTTTTTTTCCGGTTTATCGAATCCCCGCCTACTGCCTTTTCGTTTTTATTCAAGGAGGGTGAAGCTGCGGCAGTTACACCTTCCGCGACTGCCATCTAGCGGAGCGGAAGTATGAGGCCGTTTAGTGATAGTTTACAGTGCGGTGTCTTTTAAAATAGGCAAATTTAAATAGGAAAAATACACTATTTAACTTTAGTTCTGTCACCTTTTCTGTTCACCCTGTACACTTCTTAATATAAATACTTAGATGATTATGCAATAACTACAACTTAACATCAGCAAAACCTTTGGCAACAATGATTCATAATGATGTCAGAAACCTAGGCATCATCTTTGAGTCATCACTAAGTTTTGAAAAACAAAGCTCCGCGGTAGTAAAGTCCAGTTTATACCAACTGAGGCAAATTTCTAAACTAAAATGCTTTCTATCACAGAAGGACTTGGAAATAGTCATTCATGCCTTTATTACATCTCGACTAGATTATTGTTATTCCTTATACTGTATGTGGGTCTGCCAAAATCTGCTCTGTCGCGCCTTTAGCTGGTTCAGAAAACGGCAGCTAGATTTTTGATTGGGTCGAGAAAACGGGATCACATCTCCCCCATTTTAGCCCCTATCTCCACTGGCTACCGGTGAGGTGTCGCATTGATTTTAAAATTTTGTTTGTTTTTAAAGCCTTGGATGGTCTCGCTCCAAAATATATCTGTGACCTTCTTCACCCATATGTGCTACCAACAGCACTGAGGTCATCTGGACGACTGCTCCTTGTAGTGCCAGGATCTCGGCTGAAGTCGAGGGGAGACGGAGCTTTTTCAGTTGTTGCTCCTGGGCTTTGGAATGACTTGCCTCTGCACATCAGGTCTTCATCCTCGACCGAGGTTTTTAAAAGTCATCTTAAGACCTATTTGTTTTCTTCTGTCTTTCATTGTATATGATGGGATTTTGGTGAGTGTTACAATTGGTTATTTTATTAATCTGCTTTTGCATTATTATTTGTATTGTGTTTATTTTAATGCTTTTTTTGAAAAGCACTTTGGCGCAACCTCTGTTGTTTCAAATGTGCTTTTATAAATAAATAATCTAAAAATCTAAAAAGAAACTGCTAAAGAGCCTCTATGTCCCGTCACTATTCAGGTAGGGGATGTGGAAGTGATGTTCTTCTGCAAGTACTTGGTGTCGACATCATTGACAGGCTGGGCTGGACTCATAACATAGAGGAACTTAAAAAGATAAGGCAGAACAGCTTTTTTATTCTTATGAGACTGTGCTCATTTAATGTGGGGTAGTAACATCATCATGAACAGGGGCTCACTGAATCAACAAGCCGATTAAAAAGGGAGACTCAGTTATGGGACATACTCAGAAAGTGAAGGAGAGAATGAAGACAAAACTGAGTGCCATTATGAACAAAGCTGTACATCCTCTCTCTGACATATGAGTATTGAGGACCTCAGCTAATGTATTTATCAACAGAGGAGTGTCAAGAAACACTGCTGGTCCTTCTTTACACCAATGGCAATGCACTGGAATAATGCTTCACTGGAGCTGTAACATGTTATGCTATTATTAGATAAGCTAGCTAGTAATAATTAGCTAATAATGATAATTATTGTATTACTGAAAGTTTATTTCAAATACATCATGTCAGCATGCTGTTCTTTTAGTTTCTATCCAATTGTCAGTGATCTAAGAGGGGTTCTTAATAGCCTTTTGAAAATGGCGGTGTCAAAGTGAGTTCTTGTATGAACACCATAAGCTAGATTTGATTGTGAAATGTTTACCCTTGAACAATTGTATTCAGTGGCAGCACTTGTGTTTTATTATGGCGGTGCCGCTATGAGGCATTTTTAGGACCTGACACAAGTACAAAAACCAGCAATACGTAAGTATGCACACCCCTTTTACTTAAGTCCCGTTTGATCTGATTACAGCACTCGGTCTATTTACATAAGAGTCTGTCAGCTTGGCCCACCTCAACTTGGTCATGCTTTCTCCACTCTTCCTTGCACAAATGTTCTTGATTAATCAAATCGTGAGGGCATCTTCCATACACAGCCGTCTTTAGGTCACCCCACAGATTTTGAGGTCTGGGCTCAGGCCGTGACATTCCAGAATGATGATCTTCTTTTGGTGAAGTCATTCCTTTGTTGATGTAGATGTATGTTTTGTGTCATTGTCATGCTGAAAAGTGAAAGTCCACATCATCTTGAGTTTCCTAGCAGACGCATGAAAGTTTTGTGCCACAATCAACTTGTATTTCGATCTATTTATGACTTCCTCCACCTTAACTAAAGCCCCAGTACTGGCTGAAGAAAACCAGACACAAAACATGATACTGCAACCACCATGCCTCACCATGGTGCTCTTTTGGTGATGTGCAGATTTGTTTTTATGCTTTACAGGAGACTGGATGTATTTTTTGGCAAAACCTAGCCGGGCTTGATGTTTTTCTTCATAAGACAAGACTTCTGTCTTACTACACTACTTCATAGACCAGACCTATAAAGAATCCACATTACTAACCGAGAATGCTAAACCGGATGGACGCAGGGACATCCGGCCATGGGCCGTAGCCGCAAAAAGACGTACTGCGCAGGCGCCCCAAGAAATGAGGCGTCGCGAGAGGCGGCCACGACCACAGAAAAGCCGCGACCACAGAAAAAAGGAGTGAGCACAGAAAAAAGGAGTCAAAGAAATGAGGCGCCGCGACCACAGAAAAAAAGGAGTCAAACGCAGGCGACGCACACAGCACCGCACGCACACATACCCCCACCCCCCCCCCACACACACAAAGAGGAGGATTCAACAAGCCCCTAGCACACAAAAAAAAAAGAAGCCGCGAGCACCACACAAAGCCCATTGGACACGAAACGGGACAGACTACGGACAGAGCACACGAAACGTACACAAAAACGACGATTCAGACCCACGTCCACAGTAACATAAATAACAAATGACACACAAAGCCCCATTTCTAAATGAACCGTCCGTATTAAACATACGTCATCTCAACACGTTCCCAATATGCAGCATAGGTAGATCTCATTACAATGAGGCACTATTAACCGTTCAACCGCAGAAAAGGCTCCATATTAACAGTGAGTGCGATCCTCCTTATTACTTATCCATATTTCTCACGCTCGAGAACAAACAAGTCACGAATTCACGATCACGGGTACAAAACGATACCGCTCGGATAACGGGACCAAACACAATTCACACTATGCAGCATAGGTGGATCTCATTACAATGAGGCACTATTAACCGTTCAACCGCAGAAAAGGCTCCATATTAACAGTGAGTGCGATCCTCCTTATTACTTATCCATATTTCTCACGCTCAAGAACAAACAAGTCATGAATTCACGATCACGGGTACAAAACGATACCGCTCGGATAACGGGACCAAACACAATTCACACTATGCAGCATAGGTGGATCTCATTACAATGAGGCACTATTAACCGTTCAACCGCAGAAAAGGCTCCATATTAACAGTGAGTGCGATCGTCCTTATTACTTATCCATATTTCTAGAAGAAAAAATGTCTCGGCTCCAAAAACGCAAAGCTCAACTAACACAGTTACAGAAACGAACCCAAATGGACAGACACACTGAACGTAGATGCATGCAGGGCGCGTCTCACAGTGCTGCATCGAAACAGGCACGGCTTCAAAACGAAAGACCTCGCGTCTCAGACATACAAAAACGGCAGCGAGGGGACAAAATAAATAAACGCAGATGTCTACACCGCGCATCTCAAATGCTGGAAAACAAGCAGGCAAGGCTCCAAAAACAGAAAGCTCAACTGACCGACATACAAAAACGGGCAAGGCTCAATACAAACAATGCATGCCGTAAACTACAACGGGGTTCTCACACAGCACAAGCAAATCGATTACAGCGCCAAAACAACACGTCCCAAATACTGGACATACAACGACGCGCCTCTCAAATGGCACAAGCAAAACATACACGTCACGGACATCAACGCCAGACACCTGCTAAACGCTTGCGTTAGCTGACAACGCGTTCAATAATGAGTCCACTATTCAGGAAAATTCATTGGGATTAATGAATGTCATTTGCAATCATTATCATTCACTTAACTTCCCTAAAGAAACAACTAGCAACACAAGTAATGAATTTACACGTTGTTCTCAAATGGGTCAAATTAGACTGACTCCTTTACATTCATATCCTGAATATCCACAGAAGCTTCTAACTAACGATGTACCTGAAAGTAAAAACTTTATGAACTGCATTAGATCCTACAATAGTTCATTTACTTTTGCATCTACCGGAGTAAATATCAGGCCACCAAAAGGCAATGGCCCATACTGCTTTCGCATATGTGCACAAATACTGCATCGCATTGGAACAGTGCACCCTGAAACAAATCAACAACGCAAATATGCACAAATCTACATCCTAGATCCACATGACGCAATCTATCAATCAAAGTGCTGCATCGCAACAGGCACGGATTAAAAACGAAACACCTCCCGTCTCAGACATACGTTAACGGCAGCGAAGGGACAAAATTAATAAACGCAGACCTCTACACTGCACATCTGGAAGGCCGAAAAACAAGTAGGCAAGGCTCCAAAAAGAGAAAGCTCAACTGACCGACATACAAAAACGAGCAAGGCTCAATACAAACAATGCACGCAGTAGACTACAACGGGCTTCTCACACAGCACAGGCAAATCGATTACAGCTCCAAAACAACACGTCCCAAATACTACACATACAACAACGCGCCTCTCAAACGGCACAAGCAAAACATACACCAGGAAAATTCATTCGGATTAATGAATGTCATTTGCAATCATTGTCATTCAGTTCACGTCCCTGAAGAAACAACTGGCAATACAAGTAATACATTTACACGTTGTTGTCAAAAGGGTCAAATTAGACTGCCTTCTTTACATTCATATCCTGAATATCTACAGAAGCTTCTAACTAACGATGTGCCTGAAAGTGAAATCTTTATCAACTGCATTAGATCCTACAAATCGGTATCCACTATGAACATTAACAGTGGCACTGCACGTGACATCCGTCTTGCAAAACTGTTAATTATTGATGAATGTACAATGGCATCCAGTCACTTACTCAACACCATTCATAAACTTCTACAAACGTTTATGAATAATAATATTCCCTTTGGTGGAAAGGTACTTTTATGAGGAGGAGATTTTAGACAGTGCTTAGCTATTCTTCCACATGCCATGCGCTCAGCTATTGTTCAGTCCACCTTAAAATACGCAGACAATTGGCATTGCTTTCAAAACATACAGTTGGTACAAAACATACGATGTCCAGAACCAGATCATAACAATTGCTTATTACAACTGGGAGATGGTACACTCACCAATACAGATGGACTTCACCCAGATATTATTACAATTCCTCAAGCCTTTATCTGCGACGACTTAGTTACAGACAGATTTGGAACAGCAATCTCATTAGACCAAATGCCCCTTTTAACACAACGCACTATATTATGTCCAAAAAATATTAATGTGGAAAACATAAATACCCAAGTCATTCCATTACTTCCTGGAGAGACACAACTCTTTCTAAGCTCTGACAAACTTGACTCTGATCACAACAATAAACATCTTCATTCACATTACAAGTTCTGTCCTGGAATTACCTTTTACACTTAAACGGCATGTACAAAGACATTTTCCGATAAACCTTTACACTGTGCCACACACTTTATTGTTTGCTTTCTATTTGCATCATCTACACCTTCACACTATTCTATATCTCATTCATACATCACGCTCTTTGTCATTCCCAACACCAGGGGTTGGCGAGCGAAGCGAGCAGGGGGCGGAGCCCCCTAGTATCAGAGATTATAGTCACAATGTAGAAAGCAAGCAGCTCTTGCCATAACATCTTGCAGCTTCTTTAATATTGCCATAGACCACTGGGCAGCCTCCCTGACCAGTTTTCTGCTTGTCTTATCAGTTTCAGAGAAACATCCTGTTGTTTGTAGTGTCAGTGTTGTGCCACATTTTTCTAAACTTGTGGATGATTGCCTTCCCTGTGCTGCAGGGTGTTATCTAAGATCTTGAATATTCTCTTTAAACCCTTCTTCTTTCAACAACAAGGTCCCACTCCTGTTTTGAATGCTCTTTGTGGTCCATATCGTTAGCAGTAGGGTGCAACCAAGAAGATGTCAGGATACTCAGACAGTAACACCTAAACTTTATTTGCAGGCAATCAGAGTCACTTTAGTTGAAATTACTACTTGACACAAGACTGAGCACAACCACATCCTTGATGGTAACAGGGTGTGCACACTTATGCAGTCAGATTTTTGTAACCTTTTTTTCCCACCTCACAGTTTTTTGTTAAAACCTTCTTTATATAGGTTGCATTTTCACACTAATGGGGGTTTGAGTTCTGACATGATCAATGTTAGTTTCATTTTTTTTCATCATAAGAATCTGGCATTCAACCTCCTTAGCATTACCCTCGAGCTTGACTTATATTATAATCTATAAACTAAAACTATAAAACTATAAACCAAAAGTTAGAGTCCTACCTACAACCACACGATCATTCAGGAAGTGGACCCCGGAGGCTGAGAATACTCTGAGAGAACTTTTTGGAACTACAGACTGGGATATCCTGCAGGGATCTCATAATGAGAACATTGAGGAAGTTGTTGACTGCACTACTGACTACATCAACTTCTGTATGGATATTGTAGTTCCAGTAAGAACAGTACACTGCTATGCTAACAACAAGCCATGGATTACAAGTGACATCAAGGGCCTTTTGAATCAGAAGAAAAGGGCTTTTAAAGACGGTGATCAGCATGAGCTCAAGCGCGTGCAGAAGGAACTCCGAGTCCAACTCAGGGCGGCGAAGGAGCAGTACAGGAGAAAGCTGGAGCAGAAGTTGCAGAATAACAGCATGAAGGAAGTGTGGGATGGGATGAAGATCATCACTGGCTGCAGCTCGAAGCGGGGTACCACCATTGAGAGAGACGTGAAGAGAGCAAACCAAATGAACAACTTTTTTAACAGGTTTGACCACCCTAACCCACTCTCACTCTCACCTCGGAGTACTGCACCCTCCACACATCCTTCTGCTGATACCAGCATAGGAAAAACATCCCCACCCATAATAACAACAGCGCAAGTGAGCAGAGAGCTGAGGAGACTTCGTGCCAGCAAAGCAGCGGGTCCAGATGGAGTATCGCCACGACTGCTGAAGGTCTGTGCATCAGAGCTGGGGGGTCCTCTACAGCGCATCTTCAACCTGAGCCTGGAACAGGGGAGAGTCCCGAGGCTTTGGAAATCATCTTGTATCACCCCAGTCCCAAAGGTATCACGTCCTAGTGAGCTGAATGACTTTCGGCCTGTTGCTCTGACATCACATGTGATGAAGACCATGGAGAGGCTGCTGCTTCACCACCTGAGGCCACAGGTTCAACACGCCCTTGACCCTCTGCAGTTTGCATATCAGGAGAAGGTGGGAGCGGAAGATGCCATCATCTATATGCTACACCGATCCCTCTCCCATTTGGACAGAGGCAGTGGTGCTGTAAGAATTATGTTTCTAGACTTCTCTAGCGCCTTCAACACAATCCAACCTCTGCTCCTTAGGGACAAGCTGACAGAGATGGGATTAGATTCATACCTAGTGGCATGGATCGTGGACTATCTTAAAGACAGACCTCAGTATGTGCGTCTTGGGAACTGCACGTCTGACATTGTGGTCAGCAACACAGGAGCGCCACAAGGGACTGTACTTTCTCCGGTCCTGTTCAGCCTATATACATCGGACTTCCAATACAACTCGGAGTCCTGCCATGTGCAAAAGTTCGCTGATGACACTGCTATCGTGGGCTGTATCAGGAATGGGCTGGAGGAGGAGTATAGGGACCTAATCAATGACTTTGTTAAATGGTCCGACTCAAACCACCTACACCTGAACACCAGCAAAACCAAGGAGCTGGTGGTGGATTTTAGGAGGCCCAGACCCCTCATAGACCCAGTGATCATCAAAGGTGACTGTGTGCAGATGGTGCAGACCTATAAATATCTGGGAGTGCAGCTGGATGATAAATTAGACTGGACTGCCAATACTGATGCGCTGTGCAAGAAAGGACAGAGCCGGTTATACTTCCTTAGAAGGCTGGCTTCCTTCAACATCTGCAATAAGATGCTGCAGATGTTCTATCAAACAGTTGTGGCGAGCGCCCTCTTCTACGCAGTGGTGTGCTGGGGAGGCAGCATTAAGAGGAAAGACGCCTCACGCCTGGACAAACTGGTGAGGAAGGCAGGCTCTATTGTTGGCATGGAGCTGGACAGTTTAACATCTGTGGCAGAGCGAAGGGCGCTCAGCAGGCTCCTATCAATTATGGAGAATCCACTGCATCCACTAAATAATGTCATCTCCAGACAGAAGAGCAGCTTCAGCGACAGACTGCTGTCACTGTCCTGCTCCACTGACAGACTGAGGAGATCGTTCCTCCCCCAAACTATGCGACTCTTTAATTCCACCAGGGGGGGTAAACGTTAACATTTAACATTATACAAAGTTATTGTCTGTTTTTTTTCACCTGTATTATTATCATTCTTTAATTTAATATTATTTATTGTATCAGTATGCTGCTGCTGAAAAATGTGAATTTCCCATTGGGATTAATAAAGTATCTATCTATCTATCTATCTATCTATCTATCTATCTATTTGTGATTCTATTTTAATACAGTTAAATCCAAGTCAGATTCATGGTGACCTTAAATGGTCTGCTTTTAGTCTAACACCCTAATAACTTTTCTGTTGCCATTTAGTGGATGTAGAAACAGCATGCTGTAAAAATAATCTTGCATGTTTCTGAGTTTTGCCACTCTAAGGTAACTCATCAATATTCATGAGTGGGGCGGAGCATTCAACCAAAACCAATGGCGTGTAAATGAGAAACTGTAAAGCCTGTGTTAGAATCAAATGAAATTGAACAATTAGTTGAAGTGATAGTGATTGGTTACCAGACTTTGACACAGATAGTGAAACTGATGCACATGGCACTGTATGACCAAACCGCCACATGCCTGGTGACTTCAGTAGCATAAAGCTTAAGTGTAAGTAAGTGTTTGGCCTTTGTCAAGAAGGGCATCCAGTGTAAAATTTTGCCAAGTCAATAGGAGGACAATACAAATTTTCATACCGGATCTGTTGAGCCCCGGGTTAACAATGACCGCCACAAGTACTGTTAGCCAACATGGTGCAGGGAGAAATTGGGCTACTGTTGGCTGAAGAAGAAGGGGAAGGAGAAGAAGGGGGGGGGGGAGATGTGTCTGGAAGCAGGAGGAGAGGAGGAAGGTAAAGAGAGTGGAATTGAGGGTAGGAACTTTGAATGTTGGCAGTATGACTGGTAAGGGAAGAGATTTAGCAGATATGATGGAGAGAAGGAAGGTTGATATATTGTGCGTGCAAGAGACTAAATGGAAGGGGAGTAAGGCCAGGTGAATCGGAGGTGGATTCAAATTGTTCTATCATGGTGTGGATGGGAGGAGAAATGGGGTAGGGGTTATTCTGAAGGAACAGTATGTCAAGAGTGTTTTGGAGGTGAAAATAGTGTCAGACAGATTAATGATTATGAAGCAGGAATTTGGAGATGTGATAATGAATGTTGTTAGTGCATATGCCCCGCAAATTGGGTGTGCGATGGATGAGAAAAAGGATTTTTGGAGTGAGTTGGATGAAGTGATGGACAGTGTACCCAAGGGACAGAAAGTGGTGATTGGAGCAGATTTCAATGGGCATGTTGGTGAAGGGAACAGAGGAGATGAGGAGGTGATGGGGTGGTATGGTGTCAAGGAGAGGAATGAAGACGGTCGGATGATAGTGGATTTTGCCAAAAGGATGGACATGGCTGTGGTGAAATATGTATTTTAAGAAGAGGGACGAACATAGGGTGACATACAAGAGTGGAGGAAGATGCACACCGGTAGATTACATCCTATGCAGAAGAGTCAATCTGAAAGAGATTGAAGACTGCAAAATGGTGGCAGGGGAAAGTGTAGTTAGACAGCATAGGATGGTGGTCTGTAGGATGACATTGGAGATCAAGAAGAGGAAGAGAGTGAGGGCAGAGCCAAGGATCAAATGGTGGAATATGAAAAAAGAAGACTGCAAGGTTGAGTTTAGGTTGGAGGTGAGACAGGCACTGGGTGGTATTGAAGAGTTACCAGACAGCTGGAAAACTACAGCAGATGTAGTAAGGGTGACATCAAGAAGGTTGCTTGGCATGACATCTGGACAGAGGAAGGAGAAAAAGGAAACCTGGTGGTGGAATGGGGAAGTACAGGAGAATATACAGAGGAAGAGGATTGAGAAGAAGTGGGATAGTCAGAAAGATGCAGAAAGTAGACAAGAGTACAAGGAGATAAGGCACAAGGTGAAGAGAGAGGTGGAGAAGGCTAAAGAAAAGGCATATGATGAGTTGTATGAGAGGCTGGACACTAAGGAGGGAGAAAAGGACCTGTACCGATTGGCTAGACAGAGGGACCTAGCTGGGAAAGATGTGCAGCAGGTTAGGGTGATAAAGGATAAAGATGGAAACGCACGCACAAGCGAGGAGAGTGTGCTGAGCAGATGGAAAGAGTACTTTGAGAGGCTTAAGAATGAAGAGAATGAGAGAGAGAAGAGGTTGGATTATTTGGAGATAGTGAATCAGGAAGTGCAACGGATTAGCAAGGTGGTAGTAAGGACAGCTGACCAGGTGACATAACTGTGGAAGCATGGAGGTGTTTAGGAGAGATGGCAGTGGAGTTTTTAATCAGATTGTTTATTGGAATCTTGGAAAGTGAGAGGATGCCTGAGGAGTGGAGAAGAAGTGTACTGGTGCCGATATTTAAGAATAAGGGGGATGTGCAGGATTGCAGTAACTACAGGGGGATAAAACTGATGAGCCACAACATGAAGTTATAGGAAATGGTGGAAGCAAGGTTAAGAAGTGAGGTGATGATTAGTGAGCAGCAGTATAGTTTCATGCCAAGAAGGAGCACCACAGATACGATGTTTGCTCTGAGGATGTTGATGGAGAAGTATAGAGAAGGCCAGAAGGAGATGCATTGTGTCTTTGTGGACCTGGAGAAAGCATATGACAGGGTGCCTCGAGAGGAGCTGTGGTATTGTATGAGGAAGTCGGGAGTGGCAGAGAAGTACGTAAGAGTTGTACAGGATATGTATGAGGGAGGCGGCATGGTGGCGTAGTGGGTAGCGCTGCTGCCTCGCAGTTGGGAGACCTGGGGACCCGGGTTCGCTTCCCGGGTCCTCCCTGCGTGGAGTTTGCATGTTCTCCCCGTGTCTGCGTGGGTTTCCTCCGGGATTGGCTCCAGCAGACCCCCATGACCCTGTGTTCGGATTCAGCGGGTTAGAAAATGGATGGATGGATGGATGTATGAGGGAAGTGTGACAGTGGTGAGGTCTGCGGTAGGAGTGATGAATGCATTCAAGGTGGAGGTGGGATTACATCAGGGATCGGTGCTGAGCCCTTTCTTATTTGCAATGGTGATGGACAGCTTTAAAGACGAGATCAGACAGGAGTCCCCGTGGACTATGATGTTTGCTGATGACATTATGATCTGTAGTGAGAGTAGAGAGCAGGTTGAGGAGACCCTAGATAGGTGGAGATATGCTCTAAAGAGGAGAGGAATGAAAGTCAGTAGGAACAAGGCAGAATACATGTGTGTAAATGAGAGGGAGGTCAGTGGAATGATGAGGATGTAGGGAGTAGAGCTGGCAAAGGTGGAGGAGTTTAAATACTTGGGATCAATAGTACAGAGTAACAGGGATTGTGGAAGAGAGTTGAAAAAGAGAGCGTAGGCAGGGTGGAATGGGTGGAGAAGAGTGTCAGGAGTAATTTGTGACAGACGGGTATCAGCAAGAGTGAAAGGGAAGGTCTACAGGATGGTAGTGAGACCAGCTATGTTATATGGGTTGGAGACGGTGGCACTGACCAGAAAGCAGGAGACAGAGCTGGAGGTAGCAGAGTTAAAGATGCTAAGATTTGCACTGGATGTGACGAAGATGGATAGGATTAGAAATGAGGACATTAGAGGGTCAGCTCAAGTTGGACGGTTGGGAGACAAAGTCAGAGAGGTGAGATTGTGTTGGTTTGGGCATGTGCAAGGGGAGAGATGCTGAGTATATTGAGAGAAGGATGCTAAGGATAGAGCTACCAGGGAAGAGGAAAAGAGGAAGGCCTAAGTGAAGGTTTATGGATGTGGCGAGAGAGGACATGCAGGTGATGGGTGTGACAGAGCAAGATGCAGAGGAGAGAAAGATATGGAAGAAGATGATCCGCTGTGGCAACCCCTAACGGAAGTAGCCAAAAGAAGAAGAAGAAGGGACATATCAAGATTTGATCTTCATTTTAACAGCATCGTTAGATAAAGGTGATGTGACTAGGGGAAGAGAAAATTTGACATTGCATTAATTTATTCACTGAAAAGAAAACTTATCTTCACATACAGTATATTAAAAAAGAAAAAAGAAAACATTTCATGGGGTGTGAGACAGACTACTCCTTTCTACTTAACTTGGTGTAAAATGATGTAATTCGAGTTACTGTTTGGCTTAGCCATGCTTTTTCCGTGTCAAGTAAAGTTTTAATATATTCGCCGACATTTTGAATATTTTATGCATTTTGTTGTTGGTTTTTTTTTTCTTTGTATTCATGTTACATTATGTTGTTTACTAATTGCACAATCACTCAGTTTATGTGACCGACCTGCCCTAAGCAGATTTTCAGCTCTCCCATACTCTTTCTATGTCTTATTGATTCATTTAACTGGATATTCTGTGACTTGGATATCCACCTGTCTCCATCCCTTGACTTGTGCTTTTCACGGAGTTGCTTGGTGTGTTCTTTTGTCTCCATTGTGTAGGTAAGACCATCATAATGACTTCACACATGCTGGCTCTTCCACATACAGTCAGGTGTATTTATACTACAATCAACTAGAACCCCAGACAGGTAAGCTCCATTGAACTAATCATTTGACTTCTAAAACCAAAGGGGTCCACCAGTGACTTCTAAAATGAACAAGCTTCACCAGCAATGTTTTATATTAAAGGAAGTAAGTGCTAAAATGATCGATTATGTTGTATTGTTTATATTTCTTAATTGACTTGCAGCACTTTGCAGAGATCTGTTTTCACTTTGACATTTGATGTCTTTTTCTGTTGCTCAGTGTCAAAAAGCCAAATTAAATCTACTATGATTCAATGTTGTGTAACAATAAAATGGGAAAACATCCAAAGAGAATCCTCAAGTTGTGTCTAGTGGGTTTCACAGTTTTGATTTCAACCAAAAATATGGGGAATAATTTGGGTGTGACGTTACCTTTAACACAATATCCATTTACTCTGAAATGGAGGAGATCTAGCCTCAGGACTACAGCCATGGTTTACAGTCTGGACCCCGTCATCTTCTCCTCATCTGGTTACTCTGCTGCATAGCCCATCACTACAGGAAGTCCAATATCATTCTGGACCTGGCTTCTGACCAGAAAGGAACTCCACCCAGAAGAAAGTCATTTATAGGTTGGAAGAAGACATCAAAATGTCTCTAGTGATGCATTCATACATTCTACCATTTGCTTTGGATTTTCTACCGCCAGAAATTGAATGCGTAACCTGCTGTACCCAAAACCTTTTATCGTTTTCTCTCCTTTCTTTGCACAGTGTAAAGCAAAAGAAGTCTGTTCTATCTGCAGCAGTAATTCACTATTAATGAAAAAAGTGGCTGGAACAAAAACCACCAGACCGCAATGGCCATCCAGGATCTGAGTTTGATACACCTGATATATTGTAGCTTATTTTGATTCTAAAAACCATCAGATAAACTTTCTAGCATTTGATGGTGTCCATCAGTGCAACCATTTTTTGTTTTTTATTGATAAAATTGAACTGAATAATTGGCTTATTTAATAATTTATATCTATTGCATAGAATCTAAATACAGTGGTGCCTCGGTTTGCGAGCATAATTCGTTCCGGAAACATGCTTGTAATCCAAAGCACTCGTATATCAAAGCGAATTTCCCCATAACAAATAATGGAAACTCAGATGATTCGTTCTACAACCCAAAAATATTCATATAAAAAATGATTACTATAAAAAATATAAAGTAAAAATACATAAAACAAATTAACCTGCAGTTTACCTTTGAAAAGAATTGTGGCTGGTGTGAGGGAAATGAGAGAGAGAGGAGGAGGAGGAGGGTTATTATGTAGGACAACTTTCACTCTAACTAACGGAAACACTGCTATCTGTTGGCTCACTGGAATCTTTTTCTTTTTTTGGTGACTTTAACAAGGAACCTATCCAGTGACAGTTGCTTTTGTCTGAAGAGTCACTACACTTGGACACAAAATTAAAAAAATGCTTTACGCACTGTAAGGTTTCTAAACTCTTTTGGGATTCCCCCCAACAGGACAACACACAGAAGAGCATCCCGAAGGAGCCGCAGGCTCCCAGCGATGTTGCAGTTCTCCGCAAAAGCGAATCCGAAAAGATCACAGTCATGCTATAAGCACCTGCCGTCGATGGGTGATGCAAGGAACATTATAAATACAAGGGAACAGTACTACTTGGCAATTAACCTGGCCGAGACCCTGCCTGATTGCTGTCTGTGTATAGCAGAGTGGTAGATCCCACTACAATAAATAACCGTGCTGTTCCCATTTCAAGCTGAATAAAAGCTGGTTTTGCTAAAGTACTGAGACTCAGCTTTGTATTTTGGGGTGCAAGACAGGGACTCAAACGTTACAGCACACACATGTGGTCACAATGCTATAGTAAACTGTATACACTCGTACGGATGTTGACTATATGAGTGAGGCACACCGACTGAGATCGAGCATGGGAGATGATTACCCATAATCCCGAACCACCACTGGCTCAGTTGTGATCATGTGACACTTGGCAGACAAACTCGTATACATACTACTCGTATTGCAAGACCTCACTCATTTGTCAAGTTAACATTTATTAAAAATTTTAGCTCGTCTTGCAAAACACTTGCAGACTAAGTTACTCACAATCCAAGCTTTTACTGTAAATGAATTCATTGTAATGAAAAACACACTTAGACCTAGTCATCAAAGTAGTAGTAGTAAATTATTAAGGCCGCCTTGTTTGTTCATTCAAATTCTCTTTACTAGTGTATACCATAACCATCAATTCATGAAACAAAGACTGATTGAAAACATAACATACTCAAACCCACAATAATGCAACTCAGGCCAGGGGAGGTTGAGCCTCTCCTGACCCCACCAGCACAAAGTAGTAAGTAGTCCTGGACAAGGTGCGAGAGCATCGCGGTAGCAGACTGACTGACGCTAACTTGAAATAAGAAGAACAGCCTAGTGTGTGCCAACATCCAAATTAATTTTTAAAGGGCTCTTTGTTACAAATTGACACTTAAAAACTTCTGCCATTTTGAATGCTCTTGATTAATTAATCATACCCACATATGTTGACTTCAAAATGTGTGCGTTCAACACAAAATGCATACAAGCTGGCAGGGCTGTCAGTGTGCAATTTTGTGTGTTCCTGAAGATGGCTTTTGGTGGAGAACAGTTCACCACATTCACTACAGGCATACAGCTTTTCTTTCATATGAATTCTTGCATGTCTATTAAGGTCACTAATCTGTGAGAAGAGCTTTCCACATTGAGAACAGGAATGTGGCTTCTCACCAGTGTGAATTCGCACATGTCTATTAAGAGCACTGATTTGTGAGAATGGCTTGCCACATTCAGAACAGGGGTAGGGTTTTTCTCCAGAGTGAAATTTTAGGTGTGTTTGTAGATGGCTTTTGGAGGAGAATTGTTTCCCACATTCAGAACAGCAATATGGTTTCTCTCCGGTGTGAAGTCTCATGTGTTTCTCAAGACTGCTCACTAGTGAGAATTGCTTGCCACATTCAGAACAGCAGTGTGGCTTCTCTCCAGCATGGGAGTTTGTGTGTACCTGAAGGTTGCTTATTTGCGAGAATCGTTTACCACATTCAGAGCAGCTATATGGCTTCTCTCCAGTGTGAGTTCTTGAATGTGTATTAAGATGAGCAATTCTTGAGAATCGTTTACCACATTCAGTACAACAGTGTGGCTTCTCTCCAGTGTGAATTTTCTTGTGTCTCTGAAAATGGCCTCTGTCTGAGAATCGTTTGCCACAGTCAGTGCAGGTATATGGCTTCTCTCCAGTGTGAATTCTTATATGCCTGCTAAGAACACCACTGCGTGAAAATTTTTTACCACATTCAGTACAGCAATATGGCTTCTCTCCTGTATGAATTCGTCTGTGCTTTTGAAGACTGCCCTTGAAAGAAAACCGTTTCCCACATTCACTACAGCCATATGGTTTAACTCCAGCAGGAACAACCTGACTTTTAGAAGCAAACTCCTGGTTAAAAACTTTCCCACAAACTTGACACACATACAAAGGTGTACACTGTTGGTGCTGGTGAAGACTGACAACATCTCCCATTGGCATCTTCACAAGAAGAAGAGAGCAGCACAGCAAAGATTCAGGATCGACAGGTGTAGAGATAGTCGAAGTTTTCAAAGCTTCATCAGTTTTTTTCCACTGAATTTCAAGTTTCCCAGATATGTGACCATATTTGGAAGCTGCCAGTGAGCCACAATACTTCTCTGTTAGGTCTGCTGTTAAAAAAAAGGCATATTAGAAAAGTTTAAAATGGAATAGATTTGTTTAAAAAAAACACTGTGGGATTAATAAAGGTTTTGAAAATAACAAGTCAACAGGCATTAATAGACTGATAAAAAATTATAGTCTCAAGCTCTTAGTCTTTACTTTCAACAGAATACTCCAACTAAACGGAAACAATGACAAAGAAATCCATTAGTTGAACAGAACAGCCTATGTCTAAGTGACCAATGATACTGTATAAATGTTCAGGAAAAAATGAGTTACAAGAGTGTACAATTGAAATCTTGCATCAATCAGAAATATATATCAACTATACCTGATTGATATGTCTTTATCTCAAAGCATTTTATGGGTAGCAATCTTTTAATATAATAGCAATTATGCAGTTTGGGTTGACAATGTAAAGAAATAATTATAGGAAATTTTGCAGATTATAAATAAACAAACAAATAAATAAATCTCTCTATTATAATAAAAAAAATCCTGGGACGAGATGAGACTTTTCAGCCTGGGACGAGACGTGACTTTTTCAGAGAGACACTTTCACGGCCCGCAAGATAAGACTTTATACAAAGAGATTTAACCATGCCTGGGGCTGGAAATAGAACATTCAAAAACGTTGGTGCGACTCACATGCAGAGCAGATTAGAGATAATGAAATACTAAAATTCTAAAGTCTAAAAAAAAATGATAGTAAAGATCGCATTAGCGCAAACAAATGGAAATTATAACTTGGTGAAATAATGGAACAGTGAAAAGAGATTGAATATATTGTTCAGATTTAAACTAATTTTAAAGTTGGAGACTTGTAGATCGTCTAATTTGTGTTACCATCAGGGAAAAGTAGTGTTTCTTCCCAATGAAGAGGCATACCCACGAGAATTAAAAGATTTGTTGTTTGGTGAAAGTGAAATCCACATATACTAGCAGCAGAGACGCGAATTGACTGGTGCATAGTGCAGGCTGGGGCGGTTGGCAAACGAAGCAAGAAGGGGGCAAAGCCCCCTAGTAAGTAAGTAAGTAAATAAATAAATATCTGATATCTCCTATTGACACAACCATTCAAGACCTTTATTCAATAAGTAGCTGAAGGCCCTCCAGCAGTGATTCCAGCCTGGAATCTTCCTTGATATGAAACAACAAGGTGTGGACTTTCTGCCAATCTTCTCAGCAGATCCTCTCAAGCTCTGTCAGGTTGGTTGAATATTGTTGATGGTCAGCTATTTTTAAGTCTCACCAGACACGTTTCACTGGGTTCAGGTCTGGGCACTGCTTGGCCACTCAAGGATATTCAGAGAGTTGACCCAAAACCTCTCCTGTGTTATCTTTGCTTTGTGTCCAGTTGGAAGGGGAACCTTCACCAAAGTTGGAGATCCAGAGCACTTTGGAGGAGACTTGTATTACAGGTATCTCTATACTTTGCTCTGTTTAGCTTTCCCTTGACCCTGTCTAGTCTCCTTTTCCCTGCCACTGAAGAAAAGCACAGTATAATTCTGCCACCACTATGCTTCTCTGATGCAATAGTATTGCACAGGTGATGAATGATGCCTGGTTTTCTCCAGTCATAACAATTAGAATTGAAACCAACAACATCAATCAAGTCTCATAATTCCTGAGAATCCTTTAGGTGCTTTTTCACAAAGTCCACACTGGATTTTAAGTGTCTTTTGGCCTTTCTGCCATAAAGCCCAGATTAATGGAGTGTCACAGTGATGATTGTAATTCTGGAAGTTTCTACCATCTAGAGACAGGTTCTTTGTAGCTCGGCCCAGAGTGAACATCAGGTTCCTGGTTTTTAGGAAGAGTTGTGGATGTTCCAAACTCCGTCTATTAAGAATTACAGAGGACACAATGCTCTTGGGATCCTTCCATGCTGCAGAAAAGTTTGTTTTTTTTTAGCCTTCACTGCGTATGCAACTTGATACAATCCTGTGTTTAAGCAATGAAAGCAATTCCTTTGACCTCATGGCTTGGTGTCTGCTTAACTGTGGAACCTTCTCTAGACAGGTGTGTGCCAATTGTAGTCATGTCCAATCAGGACTTGAACTGACCAAAGGAGGACTCCAAACAAGATACAGAAATATCTTAATGGTGATCAACAGAATGGGATGCACCTGTTGCAAATTTCAAGTTTCAAAGCAAAAAGGTCTGAATATTTTTTTTAAATAAATTTCCAAAAATTACTAAAATCCTGTTTTCTCTTTGTCATTCTAGGGTATTGAGGGAAAAAATTAAACAATTTTAGCACGAGACTGCAACATAGCAAAATGTGAAAGCAGTCATGAGGTATGAATAAATTCTGAAGGCACTGTATGTACACACAAACATACATATATATTGTTACAATCATGAGCATCGGAATGTCTCACGGATATTGCTTTGAGTAATAACATGGGGAAGGGTTTTGTTGTGATACTTCTGCTGACACCATTTCTTTCCCCTTTAGAATGGAAGAGTGCAATCCAGGAGACTTCTGACATCACTTCTGCTTTGTACATCTTTAGCCCCAGCCCTTCTGTTTCCACTTGCACTTAAATGGTCACCTGACATGAAGCAGCCAATCACTATGGACTAAGCTTCTGAAAAGGGTGGAACTCCACACTCCCAGAAGTTACTCTACGGCTGTAGCAACCCAACATACGTCAGACGTGACACTTATCGTTTTATTCTACATAATCCTTTCTCTGGAGCCCACATTCTTTTCCTTCCAGTTTATTTGCAGTATGTTATACAAACACACCAGCATTCAAAAGTTTGGAATCACCGAAAAAAATCAATATCCAATGTCTAGGTTCTTTTGCTTATTTTAACCCTTTCTTTTATTACTCTGTTGCAGAGGGCTCTACTATTAAGCATAAACAATTTAAGGAAAAAAGAGTGAGCACCTACATCTGTTACAATGAGCTGAGTGACTTGAGCCCCTCCCTGTGACATTAGTGAAAAGAGCTGTCATTCAGTCAGTGTTCATTCAGTGTTCTTTTGACTTTATGATTTTGACATTTGGCATTCATCTTTGGTTTTTGAGTTCTGAATCTCAGATTGGTTTGGTTAGCTCTGAGGTTTCTATTTTTGTTCATTTATTTGTCTATTTTGACATTTTTCCAAAAAGAATCTTTAAATTGTTTTTGTTGCTCGGGCTAGGGGTTATTCATGGTTTCCCTCTCCATGTATAAAGTTTTAGTGAGTTTTTCTTTTTTAGCCTGCCACCTGTTTTGGCTAACAAGCAACTTGTTTCATTATGTGAAACCCAACCATAACATGAAATACAAAGAGTGCACGGTCTACAAAATAGAATGAGAAAGAGTGAGAGAGAAATTGACAGATGTGCTAATAGCCAAAATGATCACCCAAAGCAGCAGCATTTAACACAAGCAGGAAACCAAATGTTCCTGTTAAATGTGGACAAAACGTTTAGTGTTATCTGGTATAGGAATCTCTGGGGAAGTGCTAACAACTGCGGTTAGTTATGTAAAATAACCAAATAAAATGTGTTGCTTTTGCATGCCCACAGCTACAAAAGATTGCCTTATCTATATATGGATAAAAGAAATCTCAAAACTTGTCCTATGATGCAGCAATGAGAAATACAGCAATAATTATTAACATTTTTGTTATGGATTTAATATCGTGAGCTTTTTAAGTTATCTTAGTTTATCATTTAAAGTAACCAGACAGAATTAATAAAGCTCTCCATATTACAATATATATAAAAACAACAAGATCCAAACCATTTTTTTCTGCAATAAAAATGTTAAAATTTCCCCCACTTACATTTCCCAGCTTTTCTAGCACAGATCTGTTTTTGCTCATCTGTCTTGTAACGCATCTCCTTCAGTATCACGTCATCAAGCTCTGTTGAGTTATTATTGACGACAGATGACTTCAACGATGACAACAGTATCTCGTCTTTAAATGCTAGACATGGACTTAAACTGGAGTCATTTTTGTGAAACACGTCTTGCTTTAAAACATTCAGAATTTCATGGTTTTGCATTTTAAGTTCGAAGCATTCACGCTCAGGAATCTCCACTTTGAAGCTTGTTGACCCCAGCTCACACTCCTCCTGGTTCATCACCACTTCTTCCAGTTTCAGGCTCAGCGACTCCTGTGCATGGTACAATGTGTCCCACTCACAATCCTCTTCTTTGACAGAGGCTGGCCTTTGCTCCATAAGATCTGCTTCAAGAAAGTTCATGTTTGAATCCTTTACCAGGCAGATCCTCCAAGGTTTCCTCTTCACATTTATAATTTTGGTCTTGAGGCTACCACATGACTCATGGTGGAACTATTTTGATTTAAAATGGAGCTTCCCTCTTTTGTCTGGGGAAAAATGATTAAAATACAATTAAAATATCAAAATTATCAGGTGTGGAAAACATATGAGTATTTAAATAAGATTTCCCCAGATAAAATGGCATATCACACTGGGTCTTAGTGCTGGTTTGCTCTTTTGTGTTTAGATGTGACTTGTCAATATGCATTTTATTAATTATAGAAAATTTACCATCCATCCATCCATCCATTTTCCAACCCGCTGAATCCGAACACAGGGTCACGGGGGTCTGCTGGAGCTAATCCCAGCCAACACAGGGCACAAGGCAGGAACCAATCCCGGGCAGGGTGCCAACCCACCGCAGGACAGACACAAACACACCCACACACCAAGCACACACTAGGGCCAATTTAGAATCGCCAATCCACCTAACCTGCATGTCTTTAGACTGTGGGAGGAAACCGGACCGCCCGGAGGAAACCCACGCAGACACGGGGAGAACATGCAAACTCCACGCAGGGAGGACCCAGGAAGCGGACCCAGGTCCCCAGATCACCCAACTGCGAGGCAGCAGCGCTACCCACTGCGCCACCGTGCCGCCCCAGAAAATTTACCATTACACAAAATACAGTATATGCATGCTGCAAATCATTTTAGTAACTCTGATCTGGTATCGTATAAAAAAGCAACAAAATTTAGCAGAAATGTGAAAATCACATAGCTAGGTTCTACTGGCTTTGACAAAAAGTACATGAGCAAATAGCCACAATTTTCATTTTTCCTATATAGCAGGGTTAGTGAAATATTAGCCATTTTACTGTCTGTTACCTCTGATATATGTCAATGTTATCCAGTATCAGAAGAATTCATGCCCCTGATCAGTTCTCTAAAATTACTAAATAAGAAATCCTATATTAAACTCATTCTCTTTGTGACATTTACATTTTTAAACACTGAATCTTAGTTTTTTTAATATGCAACATTGTTTTATGTTAACAAAAAGTTCTTCTACTTGAATAAGTATTCAGTCATATGACAAGCAATTGCCTAATAAGCCTCCAACAGTAAATCACTCAAGTAACTGACACATTCTAGATACGTCCTCCAGGCTAGGGGGTCATCATGTATCTGAAGATCTTTAGGGAAACCTTTTCAACTTGCTGTTCTGCAAGATTTAGGTGAACAGAGATTAACCAGCTAAGTTGGACTGATTGGCTTGATCCAGTCAAATTTGCTCTCCTATTCTTTTAGGTAAAAAATGAAAACTGGAGAAAGAGCCTTTCTGCCTTGCACTAAGTGTAGTGTTAAAAAAGGATCTGACTGTGGTTAAGGGGCAGATTATGAACACCCCCAGCATCTAGGAACCCAGAACGTCTTGTAAGAGTATTGTGTGATAAGAATTCACAAGCATATTTTAAATATGATTATATAATGCGCTTGGTTAAAATTTGTGTAATTGGCAAATATACAGCATTATTGTCACAACCTAGGAAAGACAGGACACAGAAGGAAGTAGACTAGAAGCACGTTCCACATTACTGGGTGAGATAATACACGGTATGTTTTTCTTGGCTAGTCCTCTTTGACTGTCAGACATTAGTGGACATGGGGTGATTAGGGACTCCTGTCATTCGGGATGCCTCTCTAGTAAGTGACTGCTATAATTTGGGGACAAAGAGGATCTTATGTTTGCAGCAATAATTGGCTACTATGTAAGAATGAAGATAGAAACTAAACTAGCTGTCACTGTGACCCTACAAGATCATAGCTTGAGTCCCCTACATTAAACTGTTTTGCTACAGCTGTGAATCAGAATCACACGATGTAACTAACTATACTTCCATGTTCATCATCACCATAATTAGCTACTTTTTTTCTCTCTCACCTGCATGCCCGTCTCACACCCTCACCAGACAACCCAGTCAACTCTCTTTAGCTGAACCTTAGTAAGGATGCAGAGATACCTCTGGCTTTCACAGCAGAGCCCACCCACCTTTTTCATTCTTACAACAACAATCTAAGTTGCTTTCTTCTGTCACCAGATGTCCCCTCCCAGACCCTCACTAGGCTTGCTATAGATAGATAGATAGATAGATAGATAGATAGATAGATAGATAGATAGATAGATAGATAGATAGATAGATACTTTATTAATCCCAGGGGGAAATTCTCTACAGCTCGACCATATTGAAATGGATGTGCTGCAATCCTTTTTCTCACTGTCACCAGCACGTTAACAATGTGCCAAACGCCTCCCACCTCTCTAAGTCAAATTTACATTTCACAAGTGTCAATTAGGCTTGCGCTTTGGAAAATTACGATTGCTTCTGAAAAAGATGCTTGCACTTCTTAAAGTTACGCTTCTGAAAATTACGCTTGCTTATGAAAATGGATTTCAATTCTCAAGAGTGAATCAAAAATACATTATTGGACACACAAAGCATTCGTTGTCGAAGAAGAAACAACCGATTTCTGTTACTACGCATGTGCCACAAAGGTGAAAAGATGGAGTTATTTTTGATAGCGATCCAACTCCATATATACAGGCTACAGCTTTGGTCGTTGGTTCAATTGACGCTCGGTGTTGCGTGCTTGTGAACTAACTGGAGGTCTTGGGGATCTGAGTTTTCCCTAGCAGCACTTAGTGAATGTTCATGGGCAGTCAGCCCAGGCTGTGATGCTAATCCATCATGGGTGAGCGCCATTGGACCCTCTACCTACTTTGGGAGGTCTGGCATAAAGCCCACAGAGATATAGGGAGAACATGACAGTTTCACGCAAGCCTGAAGTAATTTGCATCCAGCCAGTTCCTTATCCACACAACTTGTACAAAGAAGTTATTTATTCAACGTTAAGAGCAAGTCCAAATATTCTGCAGCATAAAAAAAATATTAACGGGCATCACTAAAATAGGTCTTTTCTTTGAGGGAAAAAAAGGAGTTACATCAAGTAGGACCAATGCTGGTGTTTAATGGGCACAGAACAGCATTAGGGGATGATGGGCAGCCCTAATTTTCACGGCTTTGCAACAAGAAAGATGCCTTTATTATATATGAGCTGGGTACGCAGGTCAAATTGAGAGGTAAAGTTGGCACATTCCCATTCATTCTAGTGAATGGAATTAGATGTTTAATGTGCACTGTAGAAGGTTAGATGGCATTGGGCTACACTAGTTTTGAGAAAAGGCAGATACCTTTTGGTAAGCTGCAGTTGAACTTGGCCCAACCCAATGTGGGTACATGGGTCAAATGTACTGGCAAATCTGTCATATTCCCATGTATCTAATGAACAGATTTCAATGTGATATTCAACTGGCATCATATAGGGTTGTATGCTGTTGACCCACCCAGATTTTCATGGAAATGTGAATAACTTTGTTAAATTGCAGTTGAGTTTTGCTGTCGCAGTGCAGCTGGTCGGACTGGCTGGCAAACGTGGCAATGAAGGAAATTAACCGTGATGTTTAACGGGCACAGTAAAAGGTTAAATGGAGTTGGACCACTCTCGCTGTCACAGTTTTGAGAAAATGCAGACGCCTTTGTTAAGTTGCAGTTGAGTTTTGCACAGATCAATGTGAGTGCCTGGCTCAGATTGACTGGCAAAGTTGTCACATTCCCATTTCTAATAGCTAGCATTAACTATTAGAAATTTGATGTTTAAGGGGCACTGTAGAGGGTTTTGCAGCATTTTGCCACCCATAGTTTCATAGCTTTGTGACAAGACTGATTCCCTTCTTATGTTGCAGTTGAGATTTGCCTGGCACAATGTGAATCCATGGGTCAAACTGGTTAGCCAACTTTGCATATCCGAATAGATTTCACTGTGATGCTCCGTTGCCATTGTAAAGGACTAAGTGGCACTGGACCACTCCAATTTTAATAACTTTGTGACAAGATGAATACTTTTTCCAGTTTTTCTTGGCCCAACATGGTTACATGGGTCATACTGACTGGCAAAGTTGGCACACTGTAATCTGATGAATTGGATTTGTTTTATATTTAAACCACACTGTGAAAAGAAAACAGCTTTATGCTTCCTAGGATAGGCTCCAGCTTCCCTCTGCTCAGGATAAAGCGGGTTTAGAAATTGGAAGGATGAATGAAAATAGATAAAAGTATTGTGAAATGTGACACTAAAGAAATAATAACAACATGAAATGCAAGTATAAATAATTAAATGGGTCACAAAATATGCCTTTTGTTCCTTATTCCTTTATGTTGATCAGTCATTTTCAAACCCGCTTAGTCCCGGACACGGTCACTGGGGTCCGCTATCCCAGACAGCATAGGGCGCCAGTCCATCGCGGGGCGAACACAAACACACACACGGGCCACCTAACCAACATGTCTACAGAGATGGGGAGGACATGAAGACTCCGATATTTAATGTTATTATATATTTATTGTCATATTTCACAATTCTTCGATTTATTTAGATTATGTATTTTTATCCTAAATATTTCTCTATTATAACGGTGTCTCCAAACTCAGTTATTAATCTAATTCAGTGCTTCCACAGCAAACCAGTGCTGTCACGAGGGGGCTGCTTCAGAAGTTTGTGCAAAGCCCCCGATCTTTAACATTTATTTTGTAGTTTTGTATATATTCATATTCTCTGGGGGAACTCATAATTCTGTGCCTCCCATCCCAACCCCGAATCTATGACCAAGAGTGCTGAAACCCAAAGGGTGGGAGCAACATCTCGCTCTTCTATACATGTATAACAAACATCTGGACACTCGGCTAAGACATTATGTAAAGTTTAAAATGCATCGCCCGGAGGGCAGTGTTAATTTGTTACTTTGATGCTCTCACTTTTTGTTAATTTCACATTCTCGCCTTTTAATGCTAATTGCATGTTGTCATTGTTTAATGGATTTCAGTGTGTCGGTTTAATTTTGTTTTTTGCGTTTTGCCCTTTGAAGCCACTGCAAGGGGGCTAAGAATGAAGTACAATCGCTGTCAAAAATAACTCCATCTTTCTACCTTTATGACACATGCACAGTAAGAAAAATCGATTGTTTCTTCCTCGACAGTGAATGCCTCGTACATCCAATGATGTATTTTTGACAGTTTGTTCACACTTGAGAATTGTACTTGTAACTTTCAGAAGCAAGCATAACTTTTGGAGGCGCAAGCACATTTTTTAGAAGCAAACATAATTTTCAGAAGTGAAAGCATAATAGACATGTGTGAAATGTAAATTTGACTTAAATTATTCCAAGTTGTTTTTTTTGACAGCAACCTCACTCCATAGACAGCCCTAGCCAACCATCAGTGCAGTCTTCTCAGACTTTCTCACCAGGACTTTCTTCTTGTGCCCTTACGAGGCATCATGTTAGTTCTACTATGGAGCACCATAACCCCCAAATGTCGTATCTGTTTTTTTCTTCTTCATTTTGTGGTAACAAGTTCTCATATTATGGAACAAGATCCGTATGTTGTGAAATGAAGTTATTAAAGTGATCATGAGGACAGGTCAGGCAAAAAGACAATTTCACCTTGGGGATTAAGTGATAAGTCAAGCAAAATGAAAACTTTTACTGGTTCACTAAAACAATCACATTATTCATGCTTTCCATGCAACTCAGGCCTCTTCCTCAGGCAATCAGGCAAGTCAATAAAAGGTGTCATTTTGTTTGACTTCTCACCACATCCATAATGGCTAACACAGTACAACACCCTAGTACTACCTTGGGGATTAATAAAGTTTACCACACCAAATAATTCAGCAGGTGCAGCATTAGCTATAGATCGTGTTGACCACTGTTTAATAAATAAGATAAATTATGTTCACCTTTCTGGAATAGAATGTGTTGAATAAATAATGTTCACCTGTCTTGAATAGAATGTCTTACTTACTCTTCGCTGCTGTTAACGCCGCACCTGCCGAATTATGTCTTCATTATCTTGTGTACTCTCGTTAATAACTTCAATTCACAACATACCGATCTTGCTCCCAAAAGTTAATAACTCGCGCCAACAGAACAATATTTTGTTTGCACATTAATTGAGACCTTGCTCCCACAAGATAAACATTTATCGGGACTTTTAGGGGCTCCAGTGCAGCGGGACGCCATTAGGTGCGAAGGTATTGCTTTTTCTGTCTCTCAGGGCCAGCCATCCACTTACCTCTCGTCTTTCACCATTCCAAGTGACACCCGCTTGACTCTCCTCTTTCACCGTCCCCGAGATGACCGCCCGTGCTCTTCTCCCATCTCACACCTGACCAGATATGTCGTTCGACTCTTTGCTGGAAGTCTGAAGCCTACGCGCTGTCATCCTGTTACAGCCTCTCAGGGACACCGATCTGTTCAGTCTCTCACTGCCAATGGGGCGCCCGTCAGCAGTGCACTGCGCTCCTCTCCTGCTTCCTACACGTCATGTCTTCATTGTCGCCAAACGACTACCATTTTGTGCTGGTAAACTTTTGGCCACTACGCTTCAAAGGCACGCTTATATGGAAGACGAACCTAGGACCAAACCGCTTCTTCCTGTTAGCGTTACTAACCGATTGAACGAATCAAAATATCACACTGCCACCTAGCGACTCAGATGAATAGCTGCTCTCGCGATCTCGCACTTCTATAAATTTTTAAGCTTGAATCCAGCCCCTTTTCCGAAATCTTAGGGGCGCTCAGAGAACTCTCCAACAGCATAGGATTCAAGTAGGAACCAGTTCAGCATATGGCACGCGTTCTCTAGTGTCACCGAGAATACACAACATGTATTTTAAAAAAGTAACATAATATACTGATAAGCCGTGTTCTAATTATTAGTTTAATAAAATTACGCTGAGAAAACCACAATCAGTGTAGTGTACAAGTGATAGGTGGGGATGTTTTCTGCGCAGAGCAAGAACACATTCGGATTGATAACGAAACGAAATTATAAATTGTGAATTCATTTTTTTCCTCAGAATTCTACACACGACACCCCATAATGACAACGTGAAAAAGGTTTACTTGATGTTTTTGCAGATTTATTAAAAATAAAAAAATTGACAAAGCACATGTCCATAAGTATTCACAGCCTTTGCTCAATGCACCTTTGGCAGCAATTCCAGCCTCAAGTCTTGTTGAATATGATGCCACAAGCTTGGCACACCTATCCTTGGCCAGTTTGGCCCATTCCTCTTTGCAGCACCTCTCAAGCTCCATCAAGTTGGATGGGAAGCGTCGGTGCACAGCCATTTTAAGATCACTCCAGAGATGTTCAATCGGATTCAAGTCTGGGCTCTGGCTGGGCCACTCAAGGACATTCACAGAGTTGTCCTGAAGCCACTCCTTTGATATCTTGGCTGTGTGCTTAGGGTCGTTGTCCTGCTGAAAGATGAACCGTCGCCCCAGTCTGAGGTCAAGAGCGCTCTGGAGCAGGTTTTCATCCAGGATGTCTCTGTACATTGCTGCAGTCATCTTTCCCTTTATCCTGACTAGTCTCCCAGTCCCTGCTGCTGAAAAACATCCCCACAGCATGATGCTGCCACCACCATGCTTCACTGTAGGGATGGTATTGGCCTGGTGATGAGTGGTGCCTGGTTTCCTCCAAACGTGACGCCTGGCATTCACACCAAAGAGTTCAATCTTTGTCTCATCAGACCAGAGAATTTTCTTTCTCGTGGTCTGAGAGTCCTTCAGGTGCCTTTTGGCAAACTCCATGCGGGCTGCCATTTGCCTTTTACTAAGGAGTGGCTTCCGTCTGGCCACTCTACCATACAGGTCTGATTGGTGGATTGCTGCAGAGATGGTTGTCCTTCTGGAAGGTTCTCCTCTCTCCACAGAGGACCTCTGGAGGAGCTCTGACAGAGTGACCATCGGGTTCTTGGTCACCTCCCTGACTAAGGCCCTTCTCCCCCGATCGCTCAGTTTAGATGGCCGACCAGCTCTAGGAAGAGTCCTGGTGGTTTCGAACTTGTTCCACTTACGGATGATGGAGGCCACTGTGCTCATTGAGACCTTCAAAGCAGCAGAAATGTTTCTGTAACCTTCCCCAGATTTGTGCCTCGAGACAATCCTATCTTGGAGGTCTACAGACAATTCTTTTGACTTCATGCTTGGTTTGTGCTCTGACATGAACTGTCAACTGTGGGACCTTATATAGACAGGTGTGTGCCTTTCCAAATCATGTCCAACCAACTGAATTTACCACAGGTGGACTCCAAGTAAGCTGCAGAAACATCTCAAGGATGATCAGGGGAAACAGGATGCACCTGAGCTCAGTTTTGAGCTTCATGGCAAAGGCTGTGAACACTTATGTACATGTGCTTTCTCAATTGTTTTATTTTTAATAAATTTGCAAAAATCTCAAGTAAACTTTTTTCACGTTGTCATTATGGGGTGTTGTGTGTAGAATTCTGAGGAAAAAAAAGAATTTAATCCATTTTGAAATAAGGCTGTAACATAACAAAATGTGGAAAAAGTGATGCGCTGTGAATACTTTCCGGATGCACTGTATATTATCAGTGAAAGTAATTGAATTCTCTTTTGCACCACAAAAGCACCTCCCCTTGGCATTGTCTCCACGCTAACTGGGAAAGGTTATGAATAGGTTCAAAATATGATCTGCAGTCTAAAAGGACACATTGCAAAGGAAGCATGAGACACCTGTCAGCTTTAGAAGATCAAAAAGAAGAATGTCAAAATACACAAAATCAAGATAGAACAGCAAAACAGGAGCTTTCATTAATTCTACAGTGAGGATTAGCACCCAGTCAGTCTACTGTAAATGGTCGTGGGTGGTGGTCCCTCAGCTGCAGTGTGTAAATACTGTTAGAGTTTACACAAAACATTCATGAGGAAATAATACTTTAAAAGAAAATGACAACACAACATGAATATAAATATGACATGAACTGATCACAGATGGACTCCAAATACTCATCAATAGAATGGGATGTACCTGAGCTAAATTTCAAGTCCCGAAGCAATGAGTCTGAATTCTTGCGCCAATGGGATATTTCATTTTTTTCTTATTTTTAATAAATGTGGAAACATTCTTTAAATCATGTTTTTTTTCTTTGTCATTCTGGGGTAAATTAAATCTCTTCTTTTCATGTACAATAAGACAATGAAGTAGGATGCATGACCCTGTAAATAACTTTTGCAGAGTACCCATTGATGTGCCCTTCTTCTAACAGTATAATGCTGTACTTCATTTTAAAAGTAAATTCCTTATAATAACTAAATTCCATGCTGTCTTTCTGGTTTAATATTTAAACCAATTTCCAATATATTTTGTACATTTTTTATTTGTATTTTATCTTGTGTAGATACGACAGTCTCTGCCTGGCCCCAGTGCTTTAACATTCCCCCAGTGGCATCGGTAACCAGAAGCCATCATTTTCGTGGAGTTCGGAAAGTGAAATGTCTGTGTAATAGTGTATGTTTTGTAAGACTATGAATTAAAAGTTTACACGGCAGTATGCAACCTTCTTCTGCAGAGTTGATGTCACTGTAAACGAATCCAAGCTCCACCAGGACAAGAACAACCCTCAACTCAAAATGTTACTATATTGCTTTTTATTTTTAAATTGCTACAAGAATTTAATTACGCTATGCAGACCATGATGGTAAAGCTGAACCTCAATTTAGCCTTTTTAGGGATGTGTTGTATGCACTCAGGAACTCTCGTTTCAAATCTGGAACTGCCCACTAACATTTCATGTAATTTATTTTGTCTCTTTAACCTACCGGGTGTGGAGGAATGCTGCATGTGACACTAAAGAGCTACGTTTCTCTTTCAGTTTGATGAAATGGATTGAGTTTACAAAGGCTTGTTTCTTAAGAGTTTATCAGTGCTTTACACCACTTTTAGATTTCTCATTTTGATTCTTCAAAAAAAGGTCATACCACGTCAGCTGGGGTGGTGTAAAGCACATTGCGTTTGGAGTCTGGAGCAGTGAAAACATTCTCTGGAGTGATGAATCAGGATTTATGATCTGGACAAATGAAGGTTTTTCTAACCTGCTTAATCCAGACCAGGGCAGCGGTCAGTGTTGGAGCGTATCCCAGCTAGAATAGGGCACAAGACAGGAACAAGGAAGGGTGCTAGTCCATTGCAGGGTGAAGACACACACCAAACACACACGAGGGTGTTGCCAGTTCACCTAACCTGCATGTCTTTGGGAGGGAACCAGAGCACCCAGAGGAAACCCACAGTGATACAGGGAGAACATACAAACTTCACACTGGGAGAACCAGAAAACTGACCCTGGTCTACTGTGAGGAAACATTGTGCCATATCATCACTAATATCAGGCTAAAAACAACCAGGGCCAGGTGCCATTTTTCCAGGCCATGATAGTTGTGTTTGTATAATCTGTGAAAGACAGGTTTCCCATTCACAATTGTTTTTTGCGTACCACTCAATCCTGTAAAGATAGATAGATAGATAGATAGATAGATAGATAGATAGATAGATAGATAGATAGATAGATAGATAGATAGATAAATAAAGATCTATCTATCTATCTATCTATCTATTTGTCCACAGGGGTGACATTTGTATTTTTAGAGAAGCTCTCTAAATAGATAATACATAAATAGGCAAATAAATAAGGAAATAAGTAACTAAGTAACTTAGTTAATACACACACACACACTGGAATGACTAGAAAGGAAGAAAATTTCCAAAATGGTCATTCTACAGAAACATATCAGGAATCTTTTTATCTATTCTATTGATATATATACAGAATATATTATATATACTGTACACATATATGAGCAATGTGTCAGGGTTTCTGTTATTATTGTTTTTCTGGACTAATGAGTGCGTGACATACAGTACACATTAGAATGAGTAAAAGGAAAGAAAAAATATAAATATATATACAGAGAGAGAGTGAGAAGTTTATATGTCCTCATGTTCTACATTCAAACACTTCAGAAAATCGTATGATTTAAAAATATGAGGTCAGTTTTAGGATTCATTTAAACGCAAAACATTGTTAACTAGCAAACTTACTGTTGCAGCAACTTAATTTGAAATCATGCAGTGGACCTCTCAGTTTCCAATATTAAACGAGCGCGAGATTTTAAGAATACGTTCGTACTGCAGCTAAAAGTGACTATTCCGTGTTTTTTTTGTTAGTTTTTTTTATTCTTCTCATTCATTTTATGAATACTCCACAGCTGATTAGCGTGTATACAGATGTCTAACCCGAGTTTTATCCGGATATGCACATTGAATAAAAATGATTTTGTCAGAAAGAAGTGACATAATAAACAGGTTCTGGCTACCGCAAGGGATGGATGAAAATGAAAAAGCACGACTTTCGTTGTGAGCGAAGTTCTTACTGCGTAGAAACCTGCAGAGCGGCGGCGAGAGAGGAAACGTTTACATTCAAAACCGGGGCTACAAAAGTAGCACAAATCCTAATAAAAATCTGTGCTTCCAGGACACTTTTGATCACACTTCTCTAAAAATACCATGCGTGTCAAATGGGGGTGAAGAAATGTAACTGATCTGCCGTGTAAATGTGGCCTTGTCTTGCTTTCAAAAAATCAAACACAAGGATACTTGCGCCGCACTGCAACAGGGTGATGGGCTCACGTGATTTAACAAAGGCAATGATTCTATTCGGAATGACGATGACGTCACTAAACTAGTTGGGAAAATCCACATTGACTTTTAGCATTTTGAGTTCTTCCACGAGCGCAATACTAAATCAGTGACGTCACCGTTCCGCTTTTCTCTGGCAATTTCTAAGTCAGAGAGCTCATATGAACGGGCACATCGTGTTATGGGAAAAACAAAGTACTTTTCATTAGATGACAGAAAAATGTAACAGTTCCCTTTTAAGGGCAGGAGTCTCATACCTGTACTAATGCGATCCTGTCAAATCTGCAGTTTTGTTTCATTTAGCATGTTTCCTGCACTTAATTTTAGTAAAACCCAAGAAAACTGCTGAATAGGGTTACCTACAGTGGTGTGAAAAACTATTTGCCCCCTTCCTGATTTCTTATTCTTTTGCATGTTTGTCACACAAAATGTTTCTGATCATCAAACACATTTAACCATTAGTCAAATATAACACAAGTAAACACAAAATGCAGTTTTTAAATGATGGTGTTTATTATTTAGGGAGAAAAAAAATCCAAACCTACATGGCCCTGTGTGAAAAAGTAATTGCCCCCTTGTTAAAAAATAACCTAACTGTGGTGTATCACACCTGAGTTCAATTTCCATAGCCACCCCCAGGCCTGATTACTGCCACACCTGTTTCAATCAAGAAATCACTTAAATAGGAGCTGCCTGACACAGAGAAGTAGACCAAAAGCACCTCAAAAGCTAGACATCATGCCAAGATCCAAAGAAATTCAGGAACAAATGAGAACAGAAGTAACTGAGATCTATCAGTCTGGTAAAGGTTATAAAGCCATTTCTAAAGCTTTGGGACTCCAGCGAACCACAGTGAGAGCCATTATCCACAAATGGCAAAAACATGGAACAGTGGTGAACCTTCCCAGGAGTGGCGGGCCGACCAAAATTACCCCAAGAGCGCAGAGACGACTCATCCGAGTGGTCACAAAAGACCCCAGGACAACGTCTAAAGAACTGCAGGCCTCACTTGCCTCAATTAAGGTCAGTGTTCACGACTCCACCATAAGAAAGAGACTGGGCAAAAACGGCCTGCATGGCAGATTTCCAAGACGCAAACCACTGTTAAGCAAAAAGAACATTAGGGCTCGTCTCAATTTTGCTAAGAAACATCTCAATGATTGCCAAGACTTTTGGGAAAACACCTTGTGGACTGATGAGTCAAAAGTTGAACTTTTTGGAAGGCAAATGTCCCGTTACATCTGGCGTAAAAGGAACACAGCATTTCAGAAAAAGAACATCATACCAACAGTAAAATATGGTGGTGGTAGTGTGATGGTCTGGGGTTGTTTTGCTGCTTCAGGACCTGGAAGGCTTGCTGTGATAGATGGAACCATGAATTCTACTGTCTACCAAAAAATCCTGAAGGAGAATGTCCGGCCATCTGTTCGTCAACTCAAGCTGAAGCGATCTTGGGTGCTGCAACAGGACAATGACCCAAAACACACCAGCAAATCCACCTCTGAATGGCTGAAGAAAAACAAAATGAAGACTTTGGAGTGGCCTAGTCAAAGTCCTGACCTGAATCCAATTGAGATGCTATGGCATGACCTTAAAAAGGCGGTTCATGCTAGAAAACCCTCAAATAAAGCTGAATTACAACAATTTTGCAAAGATGAGTGGGCCAAAATTCCTCCAGAGCGCTGTAAAAGACTCATTGCAAGTTATCGCAAACGCTTGATTGCAGTTATTGCTGCTAAGGGTGGCCCAACCAGTTATTAGGTTCAGGGGGCAATTACTTTTTCACACAGTGCCATGTAGGTTTGGATTTTTTTTTCTCCCTAAATAATAAAAACCACCATTTACAAACTGCATTTTGTGTTTACTTGTGTTATATTTGACTAATGGTTAAATGTGTTTGATGATCAGAAACATTTTGTGTGACAAACATGCAAAAGAATAAGAAATCAGGAAGGGGGCAAATAGTTTTTCACACCACTGTATATAACATATGTGCAACACAGGAAACAATCTACAGAACATGATCTGTACAGTATATGGCCAACATTATGTGGACAACCTTCCAAATGACTGAATTGGAGTGTTTCATTACTGAAATGAAGCACATATCCATGCAATTTCCATTAGCAGTAGAACTGGAATTTAACTGAATTGCTCAGTGACTTTAAATGCAGCACTGCCATAGGATTTCACCTTTGCTACAAGTCAGTATGTACATTTCTAGCTGTGCTATTAGTCTGAAGGAGAGGCATCAAAGAACAACAGCTCAGCCATTAAGTCATAGACCATGCAAACTAACAGCGTAGGACCACCAAGTGCTGAAGCACAAAGTGTATATAAATGGTCTATCATCTGATACATCACTCAGGACAGAGTTCCAAACTGCCTTTGGAAGCAACATCACCACCCAAACTGTACATCAGTAAATTTATGGCCAAGTCTAAGTCACTATACACAATGCCAAGTGTCAGCTGAGGTGATGTAAAGCACGCTGCATTTGGAATTTGGAACAGTAGAAACATGTTCTCTGGAGTGATGGAGGAGGCTTTACGATCTGGAAGTCTGATGGACAAATTTGGATTTTGCTGCATGCCAGGAGAACTGTACCTTCTGGACTACATTGTGCCTTACTGTAATGTTTGGTGGAGGGATAATGTGAGGGTTTGGGCTACGTTCCTTGGTTCCAGTGTAGACTATGGTTAATGCTACATCATACAAAGACACATTAGACAATTATGTGATTGAAACTTTGTGGCAACAGGTTGCTGAAAGCCCTTTTGTGTTCCCTTGTGCACAAAGCCAGGTCCATAATGACAAAGTTATGTGGCTTAATGTGACATAAAGTGGCTTACACAAAGCCCTGCTGAACACCTTTGAAATGAAATTTAACGCCAATTGTAAGCCAGGTCTTCTTGTCCAGGATCACTACCTGATCTCACAAATGTTCTTTGGGCTGTGTTGGCAAATATTCTCACAGACACACTCCAAAATCTTGTGGTAAAAAGAGTGGACGCTGTTATTAGAGCCCTACAGTGTTTTGGGAGTTGGAAACCTCATATTAATGCCCATGACATATCCATTAAGCTCATATAGGTCTATCTACAAACCTTGAACATATTTTAAAATTCTATCTCCGATTATGCTGAAAGTAGCAATGTTAACAGAGAAGATTTCTTTATGTAATGTTGTCAACAATACTTTTTCAAAGAATCTCTGTATTTCACAGGGTTTTATTCTGAATAGCACTGGTGCCTCCTGATCCCCGAGACCCACATTGATTCTGCATGAAATGTCCATGTTCTCCCCATGATTTAACAGTTTACTCCTCCTTTCCTAATGGCTCGGTGTGACTAAGGGTGTCCAGGACTGATTTCTGTCATATACAGTAGACCTGTACTTGGAAAGTGTACTCACAAAAAAAAAGATGAATATATCCTTAATTAATAAACAACTATTTTTTTAATGAAGGGTATCTTATGATGCTTATTGCTGGTTCTTTTTCAAGATTTTGCCTTTATAATATATTAATATCTGGAAATACCTCAATACTTGGAACCGTTTCTGCTTTGCTCAGGTGAAAGGCACAATCTTTCCTGTTGGGTGGAAATAATAAAGACAGACTTACAGCAAGGCGAGAGAAAGATTACATTTTGCTGCATATCAAAAAAAAAAAAGAAAAAATAAATAACATAAAAATTTGTCATGTCATGAAGAGGAAGTGTGAAGTATACATCCATGTCCAAAATAAAATGTTTGAGAAATCTCCTGTAGTGAGTAAGTACTTTCACGTTTTTGATTTTGCACATTCTTAACTAGTCAGTCATACCCACACAATTTACCTTCTAAATGCATGCGTTCGACACAAAATGCGTACAGATTTGCAGGGCTGTCTGTATGACATTTTGAGTGTTCTTGTAGGTGGCCTTTGGCTGAGAACAGTTCTCCACATTCAGAACAAGAGTACGGCTTAACTCGAGTATGAACTCTTGCATGCCTTTTAAGATCACTGACTTGTGAGAATAGTTTACCACATTCTGAACAACCATATGGTTTCTCCCCAGTGTGAATCCGTGTGTGTGTCTGGAGATGACCTTTGGTTGAGAATCGTTTGCCACATTCAATGCAGACATATGGCTTCACTCCAGTGTGAATTCTTGCATGTGCATTAAGATGAGAAATTCTTAAGAATCGTTTCCCACAAACAGTGCAACTATATGGCTTCTCCCCAGTATGAATCTGAGTGTGTCTCTGAAAATGTCCTCTGTCTGCAAATTGTTTGCCACATGCAGAACAGCTGTAAGGCTTCTCCCCAGTATGAATTCGAATGTGTGCTTGAAGATGGCATACTTGTGAAAACTGCTTGCCACATTCGGAACAGCAGTGTGGCTTCTCTCCAGTATGAATTCTTACATGTCTATTAAGAACACTGCTTTGGGAGAATCGTTTGCCACACTCAGGACAACAATGAGGCTTCTCTCCTGTGTGAATTCTTGCATGTGTATTAAGATGGGCAATCCTTGAGAATCGCTTGCCGCATTCAGTACAACAATGTGGCTTATCTCCAGCACGGGTTTTTGTGCGTCTCTCAAGCTGGTTGTCTGCATTTTGTTTGCCACATTCTGTACAGCAGTATGCATCCTCCACAATGTCTGTTTTTGATTCCCTGTCCAGAAGAATGTTGGCCAAGATCTGCTTGCCACACTTACTACACAAAAGTGGCTTAATTTCTGTATATTTTTGAAGACTGCATTTGAATGAAAACTCTTTACCACATTCCATGTTATCATGTGGTTCCTCTTCTCTCTGTTGCTTAGAATCAAACTTAGGCTGAAATATTTTCCCACAGTTTTGGCATGCATACAAAGGTTGACAATCTGTTTTTTGAGTCGGTTGTTCAGGATCAGTGGAGTTGTCCCTTGACATTCTCACAACTGGAAGAAAACAGCATTGAAAAGAATCCTGTTTCAAAGTTTCTAATCCCAATACCGATTTCTCCATATTTCCATCATTCTGCTCCCCTTGACTTCCATTGTGAGTTGAAATCTCATCACATGAAGATGAAGATGGGGGAATGCAGCTTTTCTCCGACAGACCTGCGTTAAGATAGAAAATATAATCAGCAATTTAAATAATGAAGAACTTGACAGCAAATTTAATTGACTATTTTCACCTCCTAACATATCACTTTTATACAATCACTACTATTTTAATCAGACACATGGACATTATGACTAAAAATATTTTTGCACTGCAGCCTGTGCATGGACTAAAGATGACACAGCACAGCAGTTCTGTAATCCCAACATTGGTTTAGACTCCCAGTAAACCACAGCATACATTAAAATCACTTTAACCATATCCAATCTCTCAAACTACTTTAAGAAAGTTATCGGTGTGCTACGTAAGATTACAGAATGAGGCCTTTCTGTGTTAATAAGAGATTGAGATCCGAGAATTGATTCCACTGAAAAACCAGAATGGACTGGATTGAATCACATTAGCGTTACTGATTCCCACTATAGAGTCTTCATTTCTTCCTTCTTCATTCTCAAGTATTTACATCTGGTGTGTGTGTCTGAATATGCAAGTGAGACTGTTTATGTCAAAAATTACCAGAGCCTTGGTGGGACAGCACCAAAAATACTGAAAGCAGCATATCTAATGGACAATTCCCAGTTCAGTCTAAAATTAGTAATCTTGGTGGAAAAAAAAAATCACAGCCTGTGTGTAGCAACACAAGCAATAGAAAAGTAAAAAATTCTCAAAGCCAACACAAAATTTCAGGGATACAATCCAAGAGTAAAGACAAGTCAAGTCTATAGATAAGTAAAGACACCTTTCGACTTCCACCATGCAAGAGATAAAATCAACTGAATGTATTATTGTGGGTTTTATAGGACTTGCCAAGTCCATTACTAGGTTGGTCTACTCTTGCACCATAAGATTATCACACATACAGATACACACACACGTCTCAGGTGAAAGCCTAATTGTCGGTCACCCTGCAAAATTCCACTTAGAACCCCCTACAATATTCTGCAGGAGTCTTTAATTACATAAATATCCTTAATTAGGCAATGGAGCTGTAATATAAATCACAATATTCTATAGGACTCTCTCACAAATTTTATGTATGTGAATTTCCCCTTGGGATTAATAAAGTATCTATCTATCTATCTATATTCACACACAGATACCCTTAAATAGAAAATGGAGAATATTTCTCACAATATTCTACGGGAGTCTTTATTTCCATAACCTTGTACCATTTACTGATCACTAACTGTTATTTAAGAGCATTGTAAGGAATTTTGGTTTTGATGCACGCTTCAGATAAGTAATGATATCTCAGCAATGACTCAAAAACCAAAGACCAAATTTTCCGGAGAGTTAAAAAAAAAAAAAAAATACCAATTTTAAAATAGTTTTTTTTTCTGTTCAATTTTTAATATTATAATCACCCATAACATGGTAATTTTTTATTTTGGGCATGGAATAATATGTAGGCAAAATATACAGCTGGAAAAGATCTTTAAAACGATAAAAGAATCAGTACTCTGCAACTTGTATTAAGGGAGATATAGCCAGTCAAAGTCATAATTACCCTTCCCATAAGTTAAAACTTTGTTAGCTTAAATCATCATTAATATTAATCCAAGATACGTGCAATTTCAGTTCCATGGGTTACTCATATGACCAAATCAGCATGCCATATTTCACTAAAATCTGTGACAATGAGGTCCAAAGGTGTGATGATCTTACTTGGAATTACCCATATATATCTTTAATGAGACAATGGAGCCATAAAATATCCCATAATATTCTATAGGAGTCTCTCACATTCACACATAAATATCCTTAAATAGACAATGGAAAACATGTCCCACAATATTCTACAGCAGTCTTGGACAAATTTCCTTAATTACACAATGGAGCCATAATATATCTCATAATATTCTGTAACAGTCTCTACGTAAGAACTTACTTATCACCAGCACTGACAAACATACGGGTGTCATCACGACACAATTGAAAGCACAATTCTTTTGTTTATGCCACTTATCAACCAAACAATATGCCCTGCTTTTACTGCAGAAGTTTCTTCTTTCAAGGAGCGACATCTAAGCCTTCACAAACCCTATGGGCAGGTAATGTGGCTGCCTCCCATACATTGTCTTAATCTTCAATCTATTACTTCAATCACTCTAGATACAAAGTATAGACATTTAAAAGAAATGTGGTATTTATTAAATGAATAATAATACCAAACAGAAAAAGAAATGATAGAAAATATGCTTGAAGCTACACACTTTTCATTGGCTGGCTGTGAATATGATGGATGTCCTTGTTCACACTCTTCAAATCGGTTCAAGTATATCAATTTCCCTTCCTTTCCCAAGCTGTAAACCAATTTGGCAATTTTAGTTGCAGGTGCCCATCTGTTTGCAGGTTATAAAGTAATCAGGACAGCCTGAGATATCATCCTGGTCTTCTATTTTTTGTTTGAACAACTGTTTGAAAAGTGAGGTACAATTTGGGAAGAGAATATGCTTTGATGTTAAAGTGTTAAACTCATTCTGTCCATTTGAGCAAACTATTTGTTTTAAGGTTATACAATTTGTTAACTGTCCTTGCAAGATTAAGTTCATTTTTGTTTGTGTGGGCAAAAAATCGAAACAACACTGCAACATCATTTGCCTTTTTATACCTTCTGCGAGGGAAGATTACATAAACAGGTGCTATAAATCGCACAGTATGGTTACTCTTTAATTTAAACGGTTTTGTGTTGCAGATCCACTTGTGTATTCTGTTTCTTCTCACATTACATATTTCATTTTGCAAGTTTTGTTCCTGTAATTAGTACTGTGACCATTTACTAGCTCCACACATTTGTCACCACACCCTTTTGTTGGTGCACCTTCTCTTCCTCAAGCACATACAGGGATTACCAAAAAACGAAGGAAAACATGTGACTTGATAAGACGTTAGTCCCAGTGAGGCATTATAAAGCTCTTTTGCCATTTGGACATGTGCAGAGGAGACATGTTGGGTCTATTGGAAAAAGGATGCTAAGGATAGAGCTGCCTGGCAAGAGGAACAGAGGAAGGCCTAAGAGAAGGTTTATGGATGTGGTGAAAGAGGACATGCAGGTGATGGGTGAGACAGACCAAGATGCAGAGGACAGGAAGAGATGAAAAGATGATCCGCTGTGACAACACATAATGGGGACAGCCGAAGGAAGAAAAGAAGAAGAAGACTGCCATTGGTATAAAGGTGCCCCAGTAGAATTTCTTCACACATTTCTGTTGAATAATTTTTTGTCTAAAAGTCCTTAGTGTGTCAGTGACAGGATGTACAGCGTTGCTCATAATTGCCATCACTTTTGTCTTCAATATCACCTCCATTATTAATTCTAGCAGGTGCAGAGTATGTCAAAGAACCAAGCCTGCCTTCTTAAACAGCTTGTTGATCCTGTGTTTAACACTAGAATTACCAGAGCCTACGGAAAAACTTGTATATCCGGCCCACCTTAAATCACTTCTTAAATCCGTTCACACCTCTCCGCCAGCATCCTTTGTCCTCTAAATGTGCTGATAAAAGACAAGCTGCCAGCAGCCGGCTATTCCATCCCCCCACCGAGTTAGAACGTGAGCGAACTTTTCCCAGCTCACGCCTTGATTGTTTACCTGGGAGTGAAGTGCAGTTTTTACAGTGGAAATGATAGATCGTTATTTGGAAGACTTCCGTTTCTAAAGTAATCTGTGTAAACACATTGTTAAAACAGAAACTTTTTCATATTTTAGTAATAAATGTTACAAAATGTAGTAGGCATAAACTATAGAATATATAAAGCCCGAGTTCCAAAGATCAAATAAACACTTTCACAAAAGCTTCAAGAATGAATCAACAGCTTCTGTGGTGTAGTGCGCTAAGGTTTGCCTCTTAGCGCAGAGCAGCTTTTCCTTGCATCACAGACCTGAGTGCGATTCCCCGCTGGGGATGAAGTGTTGCTTTTTTTTCTTTTCTTTTACACCTCAAACGGACATAAAATTTATACATTGGTATGCACTGTTAGTTACTGAGATCGTTATATTTTCATGTGGGATGCTCCTTTTAAAATATTTTTTTAACAATTGAGACTGCAATTAACAGGAACAACTGTCCTTATAACTTATTTTTAAGATCCATAACACACACACACAGACAGACAGAGCACTGCGTAATAGAGAGACAGACAGGCAGAGAAGTCACTAGATATATAAATAAACAGGGAAGCCACGTGTACTGAAAGAAAAAAAGAACAACATGTGCGTTGTCCCTGCTGTACTGAATAAGCGCAGGCGCTGTAACATCACCCCTCCCCCGATCTTACTTAGAGAGTCAGATATTTTAAAAGGAGCATCCCACATGAAAATATAACGATCTCAGTAACTGACAGTGCATACCAATGTATAAATTTTATGTCCGTTTGAGGTGTAAAAGAAAAGAAAAAAAGCAACACTTCATCCCCAGCGGGGAATCGAACTCAGGTCTGTGAGGCAAGGAAAAGCTGCTCTGCGCTAAGAGACAAATCTTAGCGCGCTACACCACAGAAGCTGTTAAATCATTCATGAAGCTTTTGTGAAAGTGTTTATTTGATCTTTGGAACTCGGGCTTTACATATTCTATAGTTTATGCCTACTACATTTTGTAACATTTATTACTAAAATATGAAAAAGTTTCTGTTTTAACAATGTGTTTACACAGATTACTTTAGAAACGGAACACACATTTCATGCGTGTCTTCCAAATAACGATCTATCATTTCCACTGTAAAACTCCACTTCACTCCCAGGTAAACAATCAAGTTGTGAGCTGGGAAAAGTTCGCTCACGTTCTAAGTCGGTGGGGGGATGGAATAGCCGGCTGCTGGCAGCTTGTCTTTTATCAGCACATTTAGAGGACAAAGGATGCTGGCGGAGAGGTGTGAACGGATTTAAGAAGCGATTTAAGGTGGGCCGGATATACGAGTTTTTTCGTAAGCTCTGGTAATTCTAGTGTTAAGTGATGTTACTGGCAGTTCTAGAACATGTAAAGGATGTCATCACACACATTAAAGGAATTCAGTTTCTTTAAAAAATAAATAAAATAAAACCTGAAATATTCCGTTGACAAAAATATCCAGCCACTTTGCTGTGACACTTGATATCTTGCTCAGATGCTTCACGTTCACAGTCCATCTGTTGGCAATTCAATTGATTGCACATGCACATTTTTATTGTGTTTTTACTCTGGTGTATTGAATTTTTTGTTTGATGCAAGGGAAAATTTACTTAAGTGATTTTAGCACAAGACTGTAACATAACATTAAAGCGTAAAAAGGTAGAGTGCCGAGCCCAATTCTGTACCTCTCCCTTCTCCAGGCAGAACTCTCACTGCAATAATTTTGCAGATAACACCAGCATCACAGATCTGACCACTAACAAATACTGACTCAGTGGAACAACAGTCTCACTCTTAATGCCAGTAAAACAAATAATCTGGTCATAAACTTCAAAAGGTAGATCAAATTAACATCTACTCCGGAGCAGAGACCACGGAGAAAGGGAGTAACTTTAAATTACTTGGAGTGACTACTGCTTATAAACTACAATGGGCACAATACATTTTGTGTCTGGTCAAGACGGCTCACCAGCGCCACTACTTTTCTATATATCTGAGATCATCTCACATTTCTCCATCTGTTCTTACAAGCTTCTACAGGTGGACAGTGGAGACCACCCTCACTGGTCTTATCACATCCAGAGGGTAAAGGGGTGTGAGGGTGGCACAGAATAAGACTAGCACCAAGCTGTTTAGGACATATACCACACCTGCTGTAGTAATAAGACAAACGGAATGATTAAAGAGCTCAGCCATCTTGCATGGTCCTTTTCTCACTCCTCTCCATTGGCCCTCATACTGGTAGATTCAGTGACAGTTTTCGCCCACAAGACTGGTATGTTCCTGAGCAGTCAATTATAAGAATAGAACTTGATTATACATATTGCATGCTATGTGTACTTTGCATTTGAGTACATATGACAATTATCATGACTTGACTATATGAATTATTAACTAAAGTTCTTCTCACGTTGCAACAAATTAAATAAGATCTTAATGTCACACAACCAAATCCAGGCCTGTGCTAAAAATATTATTTGGCAAAAACTATATCACTTACACTTTTCATGCTTTTTGATGGATGGTTCTTCCTGCTCATCTTTCTTGTAGTACATCTCCTCGATCACGTTGTCCTCCGAATCCAGCAAGTTATACTTCACAGGAAGAGAATTTTTCAAAGGTGGACAAGACACCTCTTGCTTTACTGCTGGACATATGTTAAAATTGGATTCATTCTCTGTTGATCCACCTTCCTCACAAATATCAATAGGTTTATCATTTTGCATTTTAAGACTGATGGACTTGTGATTTAAATTTGTCACATTAATTTTGATGCCCTGCTCAAATGGCTCCTGTTTAATCACAACACTCTCCAAGTCATGGTCTTCTTGCTTCACAAGCAAAAGGGAAGGTGTGTGTCTAATGGTGTCCCACTCAGAGTCCTCTTCTTTGATGTGTCCCATCTTTTGCACCATCACATCTGCTTCATGGAAGTACATGCTTAAGCTTTACCACTGCAATAAGAGGTCCCGAGAGCCCTCTGCACTACTGTAACACTAGTCCTGAGGCTGACAGGTGTATCATGGTGGTAAACCTTATGGAAGAAACTCAGTGTCCCTTTAATCCTCTGTGGAGAAAGAAAATACAACAGACTTGGTTAGTTCAGAATGAGTGGATGTGAGGCTAGGATAAGAATACAGTCAGCTCACAAATTACTGACTGCCTTCAAAAAACTGAGCAAAAGAAGAATGCATAAAATAAACAGAAAACATAATGAGTCACCTTTTGGATTCAAATATATACAGTGTGTCACATACTTTAATCTTAACACAATAATGAAAACTTTTCTATGTTTTGTTTAATTAGTAGATTCTTTCATCCAAAGTGACTTACAAATGAAGTCAACATAGTCAAGACAATGTCAGTTAAGGGTCAGTTTTGAAACAAGTGTTACAATGCTAGGCTGCAAACATTGACCAAAAAAGATGATAAACCATCATATCGATTAAAGCTCAAGACAAATTAAACTTAACTACATAAAGAATCTTTCATTGAAACCATAATGATATGGAGATGGACCATATGATTGATATATTTACATTTATCTTTGATAATACGCTATTTTACTGTAATATTATATAAGCGATTAGGCATAAGTTAGAAAAACTGTACATTATAAAAAGAAGACTTTGCACTGTAACTTATTAGTTAACTACTCACTTTGCTCAACAATCCCCGTGCTTGCTCTACATGCTAGGCTCTTTGCGGTTCTGCCGCTCGCGTATGGGGATGCAAATGTACAATTTACTAACTATTTTACATTACAGCGAGTAATTAAACATATTAAAAAATAGTAAAACGTAATAATTGTGGCAGCCTTTTCAGCAGCTCCGTGTATGCTGCTGCTGAAGAATGTGAATTTCCCATTGGGATTAATAAAGTATCTATCTATCTATCTAATTTGAAAGGAAATTATGCTTCGTGTCGCATTAGTTATTCGTGGCGCAATATGATTTTGTTCTGTTTGGCTTTGAAATTAACATGCAAAAACTTTTTAAACTTATACTTTTACTGTAAAACTTCAGTTAAAACAATTTTTTGAATTAAATTTTCATCAATATCACACTGAATTGTGATTCTGTGTTTGGACTTTCATCGTGACAATGCAACGTATAACTGCCCGTGACTGAATTTCGTTTCTTTCTCTCTATTAAATAAAATGACTTTTTCAGATATTTGGCTCTGAGATTTGCAAATTGTCTTTCCAAAAGCTATTCTATTGGGAAACTGTTAATGTTTTAATATGAATGGCATATCAAGATCTCCTTTGTTGTCTAATATTATCCCCTGAAGATGTACTACTTTACCTTTCTTGGATACATCCTTCTTTCTACAGTAATTCGTGCAGAGGAAGACCAGATTGTGTTAACGGTTGTAGATATTCTTTGGGATATTGTAAGTTGATGTTTTCATCTTCCGCATCATCACCGCCAACTGTTTCAGCAGAGTCTATTGATACACAATTAACCAATTTGCCATTTAACCGATCACGATTTTTGGCATTAATTTGTTTGACTTCATCATTTCTCAGTGCTAGGATTGCCCGTGTACTCATTTTTACTGTTGATAACCCTTTGTGATGAAATTCTTCAATAGGATTTGGAAATTATATGTTTTCCTTAATTGGGAACTTAAAGTGAGGAAAACATTAAAATTTATAAACAGCGGAGTGCGCAGGAAGTGTGTCTGACAAAAGCATTTACACGAATGAGAGGGGAGAGTACTGTGTGAGTTGTTTTCTATGGTTGAGAGGAGGGCGGGAATTGAAAAAATCTCATGGCCAAAGTCTCGACTCACAGGACTTGAAAAAATCTTTTTTTTTTTATATATAATTGAGCAGGCAAGTAATGGTTACATATCTATCTTTTTGTTCAATGCATAGCAAGTCAAAACCAGTGGAAAGAGGAACTTGGAGTCATCTAAAATAACACATTAAACAGTTTTGGGGCTGCGAAGTAGACACACGTTTTACCCTAAAATACAGAAATGTGTGAAACGCTGACTGGTAGAAGGTTTAAGGCTATAGGTTGTGCCTGGCCAGGACTGTATCTGAGGCACATGAAGAGAGCACAAGAATGGTGTTAAACCCTAAACTACAATGCCCCATTCGTCCAAGGAGTATAATATGGAAAAGCAAAGCTGGCTTAAATATGGAAGCATGACAGCAGTTGCCAATCTCTGACCTTCCATCAGCTCAGAAGTGAAATGGAAGTCTGATACCTGGGGCACCTTCAGTGTCCAGAAACGGCTATCCATCCAGGTTGTGCTGCTGTCACAGCCATCTTTGTCATCTCCAGACAGAAGAGCGGCTTCAGCGACAGACTGCTGTCACTGTCCTGCTCCACTGACAGACTGAGGAGATCGTTCCTCCCTCACACTATGCAACTCTTCAATTCCACCGGGGTCTGGGGGGGGGGGTAAATTTTAACATTAAACAAAGTTACTGTCTGTTACACCTGCATTTTTATCACTCTTTAATTTAATATTGGGTTTTTTTTTATCAGTATGCTGCTGCTGGAGTATGTGAATTTCCCATTATGATTAATAAAGTATCTACCTATCTACTGTATCTATCTATCTACCTACCTATCTATCTATCTCAACATGTTTGGAGGAGAAATGGCACTGCACAACACCGCAAAAACACCATACCAACAGTGAGTAATTGAAGGACGGATGAATGGAGAAATGTACCGGGACATTCTTGATAAGAATCTGCTGCCATCCACCAGGATGCTGAAGATGAAATGAGGGTGGACATTGCAGCCAGACAAGCGCTAGATAAATGTAATGAATTATTATTATTATCCTAAACACACAGCCAAGGAAACTCTCAATTGGTTTCAGAGAAAGAAAATAAAGCTGCTAGAATGGCTCAGTCACTCGCCTCACTTGAATGTAATTGAAAATCTATAGAAAGAACTGAAGATTAGAGTTTATAGAAGAGGCCCCCAGAACCTTCGAGATTTGAAAACAATTTGTGTGGAATAATGGGCCCAAATCACACCTGAGCAATGCACGTGACTGGTTTCTCCATGCAGGAGGCATCTTGAAGCTGTCATTACCAACAAAGGCTTTTCTACTAAGTATTAAATAAATTTTAGTAAGCGTGTTCCATACTTACTCTCTGTGTCATTCCACTTTATTACACATAACTTATGGACTTATTTGTTATGATTTCTTTGAATGTGTGGACTAATTGGGTTGTTATCGATATCCAGTGAAAATTTCCTGTCATTAGTACCAATAATGCGTGAAATAAAAATTTAGACCTGCTCCCTGCTTTACTAGAGGGTTAAATAAATAAATAACATCAGTGTAGTCAACCCTGAGGTGGTTAGAGTGTGAGTAAGCTGATACATGCAGATGGCTTCAAACTGGTATCTAGGCAAGGGAGTATAAATACTGTATGAAAAAGTAATGCTTTGGTTTCACACTGTTTAAGCAATTAGGAGAATAGGATCATCCCTTATGATCCATCTGTAATAAAACACATGGGGCAATTTGGAAGGTATTCATAGAAGATGAAAGTCTTCAGATGCTTTCTAAGGATGAATTTACAATTTGTTTGTTTGAAGTATTTTTTCAAACTCATAGTCCAGTTTGCTTAGTTAGATGCTGACATGACAATCATACTCTAGTGTGGACCAAAGCAACTGAATCTAGACCCTTTAGAAACCGTGATCTCGGTGCAGTACAGAGTGAACCCTGGAGCAGTTCAAAAGAGGTATGAATGTGGTGTGACACCGGACAAATCTTATCTCGGGAAATACTGGCCATTATAGGATACATTTTAGCTGGTAACTGATCAGTATAAACACCTGATTTAGCCTCATTATCTTTCTCACAATTGTACAGCAGTTGACCATGTAAAAAAAATATATATATATATACACTTGTGATCAAGTCACATACCGAGCTGGTGAGAGAAACAGAGGCACCTTAATGGTTAAACCCACCCCCCCCAACTAACCGGCACTAAAATGAGTGGTGTGCATGGGTGGTTTTTTTCCAATATGATTGCACTTCGGACATGATGTGGGCACCAGAGTCGCACTGACTTTGCTACTATGTAGTAAATGTTAAAAACATCCCAAACTGAATATTTAAAATTTACAGGCCTAAAAGCAGAAGACATGTGACCCAAGATAAACTAAAACGAGGTGACATTCATATAGTGGGTGGAGAGTAAATATGCAACACCATACATTGAAATTCCAAGCACCTCACAAGCTCACTGTCTGAAGAAAAGTGAACCACAACACTGTTTGCCCTCAACCGGCATAAAACGTACTGTATTCTTTCTGTGGCATGCAAAGTAATGCATAGTAAACACATAATAAACAAAACATAGTTACTGCAAATGTGGCGGCTTGCTAGCTCTTCATAGTAAATTTTCCCAGAAAAAATTTGTTTCTACCCAATGAAAGATGCCCACAACATGCCTGCAGCATGATTATTGTTACTTCTGGCTCACTTGACTGTTTGCTGTGTGAAACACAAACTAACTGGTGACTGAAACAAAGTAAATAATCATCTCCTGATTCAAAACAAACCAAAACACACAAGGAGTAAGATAATGCCCTGAAACATATTGAGGGAGTCAGCAGTTCTAATGAATGTGGAAGCAACTCGTTCCGCCAGTGATTGGCTGCACATAAAGAGTCTCGATTGAAAATGGATGCCCAGTGGAGGTGGCATTATCAGAAGCCATTTATTGTCATGCATCATATATGGATTATGTGACATAAATAATCACCGATTTTTTTTTCTTGATGTCTTCATATTGTTTGCTGTTGTTCACCATCAATTTTCATTAACATTTTTTGATCACGAGTTTAGTTATCTCCATAAAACATGACATTAACATTTCCCCCCCAGCCATAACTACAAGCAACATAGAGTAAAGGGCAGATTAAAAAATATCAATTTTGTGATGTAGTATTTCTTTAAAAAGCAAGTCAATTAAAAACAGGATGTAATTGTAATTGGTTTCTAATGAAGAACGTGACTGGAATGAATACATGAGGTCACTGCAGCCCTCATTTAAAAGAAAACGGAGTGTAAACACGAAGAGACCACGCAGACTCAACACGGACAACAGCCAGCCGAAGGACCCACCAGACATTATTCGTGAACACCATGCCAATCACTTATTTAAAGTAAACACAAGAACCAATGCAGTTTGTGTCGGATACTCACTCCGTGTAACCCGTAATAACAAACCAATTCGATCAGAAACGGAAGGTTTTCGACAAAATGACAAAGACAGCCTCCTCGAATTCAAAGTTAACCACAGCTGGATAACACACGGGGTAAAACGGCTTGGATAAGAAACTGACCGACCGAACAGCAGTCTTTAGAGGTTAGGAGTACACGACCATGAGTGCTACATTGATTTTCAAGAACTTTGGTTTAGGACACCGACTTGCTTTTACGACTGAAAGGGAAACTGTTTCGGGGAGGATGGGGGGCACTGCTGCTCGCGGCGACCCTCTGTCACGCTTTCCTTTTGCTGTCTTTCGCTAATTCTATGCATCTAATTCCCCCGTCCGCACTGCCCACCTCTCCTTTATCGGGCCTCCAACGAGCTCTTTCACCCGTCCGCGCTGCCTTCTTCTGCGTCCCTGGGCTTGCAGGCCGCGCCGCTCCGCTCCACTCCCCGACACTCGCGCTAAACCTTCTAGATACTTAATCTTCATATCCCATTTCTTTTTCTTATGATGACGTACCTCTGTTGCTTCGGTAGCTCACTCTGACAGCTTCATAAACACGGAAGTAGAGGACATGTTACAACTCACAGCGGCATCTTCCTGTTGACGGTGAAGGCGGGCAACTGGGCACTTCAGTAGGCACCCTACTGCCACCTCCCTACTCGGAGGAATAACTGTATTAGTAAACTGTGTGTTCAGACCAGCGGTTTCCAAAGTCAGTCCTGCGAATGCAGGCTTTTGTTCCCACCACCACGAAGATCGGCTCACATTTTGGTTCTCAGGCGATTAGCCAGTGATCGAGTGTTTTCTTATTCTGCAGTTACTCAGTACAAGGCAGCCGTTCAGCAACCTTTAGATTCTTCCATAGGTCTCAACAAATTTTTGCTTAAGTGAATTAAAGCCTAACTTTAGAGGAAAATGAAGAAGAAAAGAAAACAAAATATTTTTAAAGTTAACAAAGCCATCACGAAGGGATTTTCCTTTACTTGGCCTGACATGTATAGGAAGCATAAATACTAACTTTTTTAACCCGTTCTGGCAGACGTTGGACATGAAAAAAAAAAGTACTGTTGAAATTTTGGTCTTATTTTGTAAAATGATTGAATATTTATTTTTTTCTAATCACACAAAAGTCCTGTCGTTGCAAATAACAGGAGACATGTTCTTGCGACATAATCCACAGTGAAGAAAATCAAGGAAAACAACCGTGTGTCATGATGAGTCCAGTATTCTGAGACAAATAAAGGGATTCACTCCCTACCTTATAGCCTACTGACAATAGCAAATCAGACTACTTAAGTTGATTTTGAAGACACTATCAAAAAAAAAAAAAAGGTAGTCGGCAGGATTCAAATTTGCATAGGGATAACCCAATGGATTAGTGGTTCATCACTTTAACCACTCGGCCACTTTGTCACGTGTAGGACATTCTGGCCTTTCCTGCTAAATTCAAATTCACTGAACTGGTAAAGCATCATGCCACACTCTATGTTTAAGCGCGGACACTTCATCTACACTCATATCGTGATCAATTGTTCTCTTTCATTTGCGGAAAGCAGCGTGGGGATATTTTCTTTTTGAATTGGAGTTGCTGGCACAGATAGCTGAATAAAGGACAATAGACTATAAGATTTAAAGTCACGACAAGTGTGGGATTCGAACCCACGCGTGCAGAGCACAATGGATTAGCAGTCCATCACCTTAACCACTCGGCCAACTTGTCACGTGAGCGAATCACCTTTCCTTCTGGCCATTCCTCCTAAATTCAAATTCACTGATCTGATAAAGGATCATGCCACGCTCTACGTTTAAGCACGGACATTTCATCTACACTCAAATAGTGATCAATTGTTTTCTTTCATTGCTGCCTTGCTACAGAGCAATCTGTTACACATCACAACGGCAGGCAAGCAGACAGGCTTTCGCTTTTCTCTCTGTTGTTCACTGGCCAAAGCAAAGAGAATTAAAGCTGAGAACTCCGCTCCACCTCCGACTTCTGCACTAAAACGGACAAAACTCACATATTCCTTGCAAAGTTTCCAGGCACATCCGAGCGGCAAGAAGAAAATCCGCTCCAAGGAATATGACAAAGAGCAGGCACCGCTGAGACTCGAACTCAGGATCTCCTGTTTACTAGACAGGCGCTTTAACCAACTAAGCCACGGCGCCTGATGTCTCAATGAGATCCTAGCATTGTGACCTCGTAGCTCTAATAGTCAGTTAACATGCAGCAAATGTCCACCTCTTTGTAATAAAAGCATTTGAAAGGAGAACGCACTTTCAGCAAGAGCAGTTCCATAATCAGTCGCTTTTGGAAAGAGGAAAATTTGCCTTATGTTGTTTGAATCCAATGTTCAAAGGAAGCGCTCGATTAAGAGAAAACGTTCGCATAATCCGTGATGAGGACGGTCAAGAGGTCATCTGAAAAACACAACAGACTCACGTAACTGAGAAAAGCAGTCTTCATCTTCAAAGGCACCTTAATGTCATTTCTTCATCTAGGTTTTCCATTCTCTTTTGTCAACTTAAAAAAAATACAATAAAAAATACAATAAAAAATACAATAAAAAACGTAAAAACCTATTAGTTTTTCCGGGAAAGTATGCGGCAAGGTTTGAACGCAGTCTGATTTCAAGTTCATTTTGCCAAGGATTCAGCTGTGCGTGTACTGTAGAAAAGAAATTGAAGGAAGTATAGTGAGGAAGGTACCTCTGAGATTTGAACTCAGGATCTCCGGTTTACAAGACAGGCGCTTTAACCAGCTAAGCCACGGCGCCCCACTGGGGAACCTTACTTGCCAAATTTCCATTTCACACTGTTAAACAGAATGCTTAGGGTAGAATACTTCGATTGTGAGCTATGGACAAAGAAACTGCAGGTGAGCATCAGGTGTTGCTCGGATTGAGAAACTCCCATAAGAGGCACTCTTTGTGTTCAGAGGCAGGTGGGATCATTTGCAGAAAGCAGCGTCGAAATATTTTCTTCTTGAAACTGAACTGCTGGCACTGATAGCTGCAGAAACGATAATAGACTCTTAAGGTTTCGACAAGGGTGGGACTCAAACTCACGCGTGCAGGGCACAATGGATTAGCAGTCCATCCTCTTAACCACTCGGCCACTTTGTCACATGAAAAATGCATCTTTCCTTCTGTCCATTCCTGCTATATTCAAATTAACAGATCTGGTAAGGCTTAATGCTAAGATCTATGTTTAAACACGCACACTTCATCTGCACTTATGTCGTGATCAATTGTTCTCTCTCATTGCTGCCTTGCTACAGACAATCTGTTACACGTCAGGCAAGTAGGCAGGCTTTCGCTTTCCTCTCTTTCGTTCACTGGCCAAAGCATTGAGAATTAAAGCTGAGATCTCTGCTCCATCACCGTCTTTGGCACTGAAACGGACAAAGCTAACTTGTTCCTCGCAACGTTCTCAGACACATCCGAGAGCCAACATGAAAACCCAATCAAAGGAGTTTAACAAAGAGCAGGCACCGCTGAGACTCGAACTCAGGATCTCCTGTTTACTAGACAGGCGCTTGAACCAGCTAAGCCACGGCGCCTTACATCAGACACTCACTTGCCAACTTTCCATTTCACTCTGTAAAACAGAATAGTACTATCAGCAAGGAACTGTCACAGGGGATGATATTAACGATTGATGACCTTAAGCCCCGCCCCAAAATATGATTTATGAAAATATTAATATAATTTATGAAAATATGATTTATAAATGAAGAAACTTATGACACATGGCTTCATTTTATAAACACCAGATTAAGTGAAATATACCCTTATCTTGCATGTATGTCTTTCTAAAAACGATATAAAATATTCACTTCCCTGCTCTAAATTATGAAATTTATGAGACATGGCTTCATTTAATAAACACTAGATTAAGAAATTAAAATTAAGTGAAATATACCATCCATCCAGCCATCCATTTTCCAACCCGCTGAATCCGAACACAGGGTCACGGGGGTCTGCTGGAGCCAATCCCAGCCAACACAGGGCACAAGGCAGGGACCGATCCCGGGCAGGGTGCCAACCCACCGCAGGACACACACAAACACACCCACATACCAAGCACACACTAGGGCCAATTTAGAATCGCCAATCCACCTAACCTGCATGTCTTTGGAATGTGGGAGGAAACCGGAGTGCCCGGAGGAAACCCACGCAGACACGGGGAGAACATGCAAACTCCACGCAGGTGAAATATACCCTTATCTTACAAATCCAGGCATGTGTGTATCTTTCTAAAAAACGATATAAAATAATCACTTCTCATGCCTGTGTGCATCTTTTTATATTTTACAGATTCAAAACAATTAAGAAAATACTCTAAAAATGCATACTTGCTGTTTTAAGCCTTAGCAATAAGATTCACAGACATTGCAGCAATTTTAATTACATCCCCAACAGGAATTCGCCATGGCGAATGTGTCCAATTGTTTTAACTATATGATCGTTCAGACCATGTCTCGTTACACTTTAATTTAATTACCTTGCCGTAACAAGACGGAGCGTAGAAGTCAGCGCCTTTCTGTTTTCATGATAATAAACGCTTGTTTTCATGTCATTAACCTAAACAATTAAGAAAAGTCTTAATGAGCCCCCGGCGTACTTAATCTAATTTCAATGTGTTCTATTTTTTATATCATAAAGTTTTAACGTAAATGTTATTCGCACCGCAATTCAAAGCAATTAAGAAAATATTCACTCCTTCTGAAGACAAGTCTTAAATCTGTTTTTTACTAAAAAAAATCCATAACACATTTTTCAGCACCCGTTCGAATTAGTTCCCTGGCTCTCTGCGAACTTAATCACAAGACTGTTTTTTAAAAGCGATAATCAATTAAATGTTAAAAGACTTTTTTACATTCCTTTGAACGTATCCCCCGTTTATATCAACTTTAAAAACTTCAGCGTTCAGCACAACGATCAACGGATGCTCGCTGTCTCTGTTTACATTCCGAACGAACCCCCAGTTCTTTATGGTACGTGATAAAAAGCTGTTTATATTCGGAATACAAACCCCCTACTTACCGATGCTGAATTTTAGCCTCGTTAATCGGGTAAATGTCAAAATAGACTTTGATTCACATTCAGATGGTTTGAAAACAAAGTTATTAGATTAACTATTTCCTACTAACGAATCTCTCCTATATACCAAAATACACAATCAACTTTAAAAGATTGTAAGAAAAGTTATTAAAACGTCTGCGTTTAGCACAACGATCTCTCGGTAAAACAAGTTAAACTAATTTTCAAGCAGAGAGAATCAAAATAAAAAATAACGGGGAGCTTTTTCCTATTGTGTAGATGTTACATTTACATACATGAGCGCTTTAATGAGGTTTTTTTGCTGCCAAAAGTTCCTCCACCTTGAGGAAGCGTTACAGCAGCAGCTTTTCACCTAGTAGCTTTCTCCCAAATGTACAGGGCGTGTCGCTCCGCCCTTCCAAGGCGGGACAAAGCATGACGGGCAACATAATGAGCTCTGCTTCGCTGTCTATCGACACGCTAACTTTTTTCAGCATACAAGTGCTTCGGTGAACTTTCCAAAAGGTAGGCAATTTCGCTTTTTCTTCCACAATGGCAGACAATTGAAAAAATACTTTTGTGATTGTTGGTAAGTGTAGATTATCGAAATATGTGCTGTTAATGCTCGTCTCTCTTCAAACTGATGAAGTGATTGTCTTTTATAAATCAGACAGTTCCAGTGACGAAGAGCAATCTCCAAGAACTTCTCACCAGGAGGTAGGTTTTCTGATTTTTAAATAAAAAAAACTAAGTATTTGTAATGTTCAGATTTTACAAATGAGGTATCTTTCTTATTTAAGAAGGCTGCAGTTTCTGCCCCGTTGGCTGCTCTAAAAGTATACTTTTAAATTGAAATGTTGTTTGTAAGACCATACAGATTTAATATTTTAAAAGTACATACAGACTTATTACTTTTTAATGGAAATGCACAAACTTTTTAATTTAAAAGTACGTTCAGACTGATTACTTTTAATGGAAATGTACCAACATTACTTTATAAGCACTTTCAGACTGATTACTTTTTAATGGAAATGTCTTTAAGTGCGTACAAACTTAATACTTTATATTTTATTTGTAGAAGAATCGGAGGCCGACCTGTATTCTTCTTTACATCTAACAAGCACGCAATTGGAAGAGTTAATATCTACCACAGATTGTTATTTTGAGACAAAAAATTCTGTCTCGGATAAGAAAGATAAAGCGTCCCCAGAACCTCGTAAGTACTACTTTCACCTGAGGATTCCGGTGTATGAAAAATAAGGCATTGGAAGTTGAATATATAATTTTTAACAGAACCCTCAACTCTTCCGAAGAGTGGTTATTCTTCCGAAGGTTCCAGTCATCCTCTGAAGTTGGCGCAAAGGCCCTTGGACAGTCTATTATTGAACATCTCTTTCACGCCGCGTCCGAGCGTGCTGCAAATGTTTGTTTTTTATTTTTGTCGCCAGGATTACTGAATCAGATACTTAGGTATTCACCGCAGTTTGTATCATCACCCAGATTTCTCACCCAAATAGTCCACGAATCCGAAAGAATTGATGCCAGGGCTAAGGCTGCCGAGCTGAAGGCTGAAATCGACCGAGTTCTGTTGGATTTTCAAAGTGCCTTACCGGACCTTATACCCCTTTCTCCAGATTTGCGTGATAAGGCTATTTTATTGTACTCTATTTTAGAAAACTTGTTCCCCAAATAATGACAAGCAATATGAGTTGCGAAGGTAAAAGCAGGAAGAGGCGTGCAAGTGAGGACGTCGACGCTTGGAGCGGTTCTCAAAATGTTGGGTTATTGCATAATATGGTGTATGAACTTAGTTACTCTATTTGACCCCCAAAAATGCCTACTCCTCCTCCTCCCTGATATTTTAATGAATTGGAATATATTAATTGGCAAAATCAAAACATGACCCAAATGAATAATATAATAGCTACCATGAGAGTTCCTTCACCTGTTACCATTCCCATTTGACCAGCTTGACTGCCTTGTAGAAACCTTGCGTCCAGTAGCCACCCATGATAAAATGCTGACATTAAATAATTTGTTAGAAAGGGTTCAGAGGTCTTTGACCGAAAACATGAATGCTCAAACGGGTCATGGTTTAACAAACACCATGGGTTCTGCAAATGCTCAGCTTTTTGTTCCAACCACCCGGAACGCTGTTGTCTCTCAGAGTATGGTTACACCAGTCTCCGCTGTCCCCTTGGTTACATCCGTTTCAGTTAAACCTTTTGTATCCTCTACTTCTGTCTCAGTCACTACATCCTCTGCTCTGGTCACGCCATTTGCAGCTAGCCCCACTGCTCCATTCACTGTATCTTCAGTCACTGTCTCCTCAGCCCCCTCTGCTTCAGTCCCTGTAGCTAACACATCTGTTTCAGTGTCCCCATCTGTAGCTAACCCCTCTATTCCTTATGTTGTATCTAATGCTTCAGTCCCTGTAGCTAACACCTCTGATCCAGTATGTCCATTTGTAGCTAACCCCTCTGTTTCAGTCTTACCCCCTGTTTCAGTATGCCCAATGGGCCTCTCTGCTGTAGCTAAGCCCTCTGTTTCAGTCACTGTTTCCTCAGCCCCTGTTCTACCGCCACTTGTAGCTATCCCTTCAAACTCCTCAGTTTTGCCTGTTATGTGGTTCTGTTGTGTCTAAACCCTCATCCACTTCTACTTCAGGCATAACAGTTATGGCCGGTCCCTCTGCTGTCTTTAGTGCTGACAATCAGAGCATTTTTCATCAGATCGACAGACTTGCATTTAATAATACAGAACTAAGACACCCCTGAAATTTCACTGATGCCTATAAACTAGAGTCTAACGAGGATGTGTTTAAGAGATGCTGCAAAGGATTCTGGATAGTTTTTCGGGTACTTTAAATCCACAAGATGTTGTACAGTTAGAATTGCGTGCTGATTCCTTACCTATTAGTGTTTTTATACAGATGACTGGAACTAATGTTAATGTAGACAATTTTCCTCAGCAGATAAAGAATCTTCTTCAGAGTCACGCGAGTGTATTAGCAGATGAGTCTCTGATGGTAGTCATACAGATTGTTCGGTCACCTAGCGGGGGTGCTAACGGCGCTCGCAAGGGGTCCGCTTTACTCAATCATGAAACAGTCAGAAAGAAAGTGAGGCATTTAATTATTTCTTATAATTATGGGAATCAGCTCTGTTTTGCCTTTTGTCTGCTTACCCTAATGGAAGACTAGTACAGACAAAAATCTGCAGTTATGTATTCGTGAAGTATAAAACCTTCAGAGCAGGGCTGGACTATCTGAGCATGAAAAAGTGTCCTTTGCAGACGTTCATAAATTTGAAAACTTGCTGGATATTAAAATTCTTGTCTGGTACAGATGCCCAAGAAATTAAAATTTTTTTAAATTTGAAAGGTCCCACGGTAGAAACCCTAAAACATATTTTATATATTTGCATGACAACCATTACTATGGCATTTGGAATTTAAAGGGTTTTCTGGGTGTGAAATACTTGTGTAACTACTGTTACACAAGCTACCACTCAATCCTTAGCCATTGCTGTGAAGGCCCCTGCAACGTCTGTTTATCCCCCGATTGCAGGCCGATCAATGAAGAACTTATCAAGTGTGTTGATTGCAATCATTACTGCCAGTCCCAATTTTGTTTAATTCAGCATACGATTCCTACACTGTAAAAAATGTTTTGTTGGATCGACCTAAATAAATTACTTCACAAGGTAACAAGCAATTTAATTGATTTCTTTCAAATTTTAAAAAGTATTTAAGTAAACTTAATTCGTTTGAGTTTGTTTTAACCTTTTCAAAAACTTGAATAAAAGCAAAAAAATGTATTTAGCTCAAACCAAATTTCTTTAAAAACTCAAATCAACTGTAGTGGGCTGGCGCCCTGCCTGGGGTTTGTTTCCTGCCTTGTGCCCTGTGTTGGCTGGGATTGGCTCCAGCAGACCCCGTCACCCTGTAGTTAGGATATAGCGGGTTGGATAATGGATGGATGAACTCAAATTAAAATTCTGTCCATTATTGTATTCACTGTAATGCCAACTTAAATTCTTAATTGGACTCAACTAAATATTTTCTTTATATGGTGTTGAATTCACTGTTTGTTAGGGTGAAATTGTTTTTAATAAAACAAACCACAACAATGCTTTGCTTTAAACAATGGAAGCAAATTTATTTTAAAATTAGTGCTACATTTTGTACAGTGCCTTCAAACATGAAACATGTTTTTAAACTGATCTAATGGTGGTGAATGTTACTGAACCAGCTATAGCAAAACTCTTTTAGATTTATTACTGAATATTTGCAACACAAAAATCAATTTTTTGGTCATTCCTTGAACATGTTTTTTCTGTAAATATTCAGAGCAAACATTTCACAAAAAATACATATATATCCATCCATTATCCAACCCGCTGACTCCAAACACAGGGTCACGGGGGGTCTGCTGGAGCCAATCCCAGCCAACACAGGGCACAAGGCAGGAAACAATCCTGGGCAGGGCGCCAACCCACCGCAGGACACACACAAACACACCCACACACCAAGCACACACTAGGGCCAATTCAGAATCGCCAATCCACTTAACCTGCATGTCTTTGGACTGTGGGAGGAAACCGGAGTGCCCGGAGGAAACCCATGCAGACACGGGGAGAACATGCAAACTCCACGCAGTGAGGACCCGGGAAGTGAACCCAGATCCCCAGGTCTCCCAACTGCGAGGCAGCAGCGCTACCCACTGTGCCACCGTGCCGCCCAATACATATATATACATATTAAATACACAATAATTTATAAGCTTTTCACAAAAAATGTTTATAAATTATACATAAAATATCTATTTGAAATAATTATCCATCCATCCATTTTCCAACCCGCTGAATCCGAACACAGGGTCACGGGGGTCTGCTGGAGCCAATCCCAGCCAACACAGGGCAGGAAACAATCCCGGGCAGGGTGCCAACCCACCACAGGACACACACAAACACACCAACACACCAAGCACACACTAGGGCCAATTTAGAATCGCCAATCCACCTAACCTGCATGTCTTTGGACTGTGGGAGGAAACCGGAGCGCCCGGAGGAAACCCACACAGACACGGGGAGAACATGCAAACTCCACGCAGGGAGGACCCGGGAATCGAACCCAGGTCCCCAGATCTCCCAACTGCGAGGCAGCAGCGCTACCCACTGCGCCACCGTGCCGCCCTGAAATAATTATATAAACATATATTAAATACACCTTATATTTTGAACATTACATAACATTATATAGTATACATAAAATGTATATATATAGTCACAAACTCGAGACAGAGTCATATAAAGGTTTGGGACTGCCACCCGTATAATTTGGTTTCCTGGCTGCAAAGTTGCTTTTCAAAATAATACAGCACTGATGTGCACAAAACCGAGTCTAAACAGAACTGAGGGAATAGGGAAAAGATGGAGGCTTTTAAAGGGGGAGACAGGAAGTGAAGTGAAAGGGGTCGGGCTCATGTAGGTCTTCTGCCATTGGTGCAAGCCCGGACGTGACATCACTGGGGTCGGAGCCAGCAAGGTCTCCAAAGTGATTTTTTGCTTTAGACTAAATAGAAGAAGTTACATTAAGTGACAGCAAGGTTTTTCAATTTGAAGTAAGGCAAAAAATTACAGTAGGTGAACAAACATATTAATATAGTTCATTACAACTACTAAAATTACCTTAAATCAAAAAGAGCCCTTTTTCTCTTTTTAGAGTGTAAATTTAATGACAAGACCAATGACATTGAAGCAGCCTGCGACACTGCAAAAATGTGTTCCCTGTGTTACAAAACTTACACAGTCAATGCTGCCTCAAAAACCCATAAATGTCGCCCCAAGGAATTCCATGCTTGTAAATCAAAAATTGAAAATGATGCAGAAAACCATCAATGCTTTATAGAAGCCTTGAATTCTGGGGAGCTGTGTGAGAAATGTGTTTTATGATTTTGAAAGTTGGCAAGAAACGGGTGTGCACATTCCGAATTATGTATACTGTAGATCCTTGCGGGGAAAATCCTGGTTCTGGGCGGGTAAAGATAGTGTATACCAGTTCTTTGCTAGATACCGTCGTCCCAAGTATCAAGGCTATACCTTCATAGCTCACAATTCAAAAGGTTACGACGGGTACTTTTTAATGAAGTATTTAATTGAAAACGGAGTGAACCCTCGGGTTACTACTCAAGGAAATAAGTTGATGTGTTTCACAGATGAGGGTTATGAATTAAAAATTTAAAGAAACTATAAAATGTAACAATGAAATTGAGTGTCATGCCTACAGCCATGGGGTTTGAAGACGAAAAAGGGTATTTCCCCCATTTGTTCAATAAGGCTGAAAACCAGGATTATATCGGACCATATCCTGAGCCTGAATGCTACAGCGTCCAGAGCATGGTGACAAAAGAAAATGAAGAATTTTTTACCTGGTATGAGAGTGTCAAACATGGCATTTTTAATTTTAAAGAGGAGATGGCTTTTTATTGTAAAAATGACATTACAGAAAAGCCTAGCAAAATGACACCTTTTATTGGCTAACTAAAAAGATTACAATATGCAAGCTTTCGAGGCAACTCAGGCCCCTTCTTCAGGTAAGATGTAATCATTACATCTTGCCTGAAGAAGGGGCCTGAGTTGCCTCGAAAGCTTGCATATTGTAATCTTTTTAGTTAGCCAATGAAAGGTGTCATTTTGCTTAGCCTTTATGAATGTAGAGAAAAGCTAACACGGTACAACACCCTAGTACTAAAAATGACATTGAAATTCTTAGAACCGCATGCATCAAATTTAGGGACAAGGTCATCAAAATTGGCAATATTGACCCATTTCAATACATGACCCTCTCTATGTATGGCCATGTACAGGCAAAACTGTATGCCTCCAAAATCTATCGGTATAATTCCTTCTGACCATTACATTAGTAGTCAGAAAAACAATTCGATTGCATCTATTCAATGGTTATTGTATCTCTGTGAAACAAAAAATGTGAACATTCGGCATGCTCTAAACCTTGGAAGTAAAGAAGGGTTCCTTTTTTCTTGACGGCAATGCCAGAGTTAAAGGTATTCTGACCGCCATTACCCTGAACGTACTTCTGAACTATTCTCGGACTATATCAAGCTTCATCTAAGAGGCAAGCAGGGGGACATCGGTTTAACATACCTGGTGTACGGATGAGGCTTCTCGAGACCAGTATATTTTAGAACAGGGGTGGGCAGTTTCAGTCCTGGAGGGCTGCAGTGGTTGCAGGTTTTTGTTCCAACCCAGTTGCTTAATTAAAAACCAATCCTTGTCAATTATTTAATTGCATGGTTTGCTAGTGCTTTAACTCTGCCATGTCAGGTCATTCTCATATCCTACATTTATTTTCCTTTCTAAGGATATCATCCAAATGATTTGAAGTCTAAAACAGATGAGTAATTCTCAGTGCTTCACTTTTTTCTCTTCACTTTCCTTCCAAATATTTAATTAAACCAAATAGTGCATGATAAATACACACAGGTGTAAATGAAAACAAGCTAAATGGAGAAATGCTGATCTCTTTTGTCATTTGCATGGTATTGCTAATTAGGAGCAATTAAAAACCAAGACTACAGCTGTTTAAGACTAAAATAAGCAATAAGGGTTCAAAATCTTAACAAGCGAGACAACTAAAGTGAAGCTGAAGTGTTACTTGAGCAATAGGGGCTTCTTATTAAGCAATTGGGTTGGAGCAAAAACCTGCAGCCACTGCGGCCCTCCAGGACTGAATCTGCCCACCCCTGTTTTAGAAGGAAGATGTACAAATGGATCGCAATAACATCACCAAAAATCCGGCTAAAAGACAGATTTCAAAGTTGTTTTTAAATTCTCTTTGGGGAAAATTTGGGCAGAAGCCTCTCCATCTCACTACTAGCTTAGTCAAGGACGTCGATGAATTCTTGCAATATATTTTCTCCAAACAGTATCATGTTTCTTATTTTGAATTTTTCGGCGATGAAATTGCTCAAATACAGTGGAAGTACACCGATGTAAAGTACACCCTACCTGGTAGCGTTAATGTCGTTATTGCTGCTTTCACAACTGCCTATGCCCGGTTAGAGTTGTACAATTTACTGGACAGTCCGGGAGTAAGGATGTTGTACCACAACACTGACTTGGTTATTATTACTTCTCAACCTGGTCAGTACAATCCACCTCTGGGTGACTATTAAGGAGAGCTCACCAGTGAGTTAAATCCTGGTGTTTATATTACAGAATTTGCATCAGATGGTCCAAAGACGTACAGGTATAAAACAGCACAAGGCAAAACATGTATGAAAGTAAAAGGCATTACCATGAAACACGAAACCAGTAAAATTGTAAACCTCAAAACACTAAACAATCTAGTTCAGAATTTTGTGACGTCTCATGAAGCTCGTCCTTAAGAGTTACTGGTTCACGGTAATCAGATCCGTAGCAATAAAAAACGCTTCACTTTAGAAAACAGACCACTCACACTGCAAAAAAACTTAGCCTAGAAATAAGATAAAAACACTGAATTTCAGGAGAAAATGACTTAATATTAATGAAATTATCTGTCCATGCAGCAAGATAATTTTACTTGCCAAGAAATCTTAAAATAAGTTAGTTCCAGTCTAGAAATAAGAAAGCTCTGATAGGTGTTCAAAGGTTTGAAATAAGTAGAAAATGCTGTTTTTTAGAACAAATTACTTGAGATTAGACTTTCTATGGTGGAAATACACTGAATATTAGAAAATAATTTTTAATTCAGCTGTTTTGCATTCCTAATTTTAGCACACTGAAAAATGAAGGCCAAGGAACAAGAGAATAAATCACTAGTATAAGTGGAAAATTCTTAATACCATTGGAGAAAGAAAGTCTTGTTACTTGAAACAAGGTAGCTCATCTTGAAATAGGTAGTCCAATTTTTATTTAATCTCAGAGCATATATCTTAAAACAGGAAAATTATTTTACAAAAATCACAGAATAAGAAAAAAATATACGATTATTAAGAAATAAATGCTTGAAATAAGCAAAATTATATGCAAATGGGGTGAGATATATTGACTTGGATTTTTAAAAAATCCTGAAAGTAGTTAATTTTCAACACATACTAAGCTATATTTGCATGATATATACAACAAATTTCAGTCCACCTACAAAAGAATAAGGTAAAAGTAGCACAGTGCTCTCATTTTAGGATGGTCTTCATTTCAAATTGAAACCAAATATTTTAGCAGAGGTTTGAATTTGGAATTCATACCTACATTCAAGACACATAATTAATATATAATTTCCAGATATATATTGGCTTCCTGAATAGATAAAATAACTTACAATAAAGACAATCATTAGCATTGCTCTTTATTTAAGTATTACATACATTACACACTACTGCTGTGTTTACAATGCAGAAACAGAAAAACTTAAGCACATGAAAATTATTTGACACAGGAAGATTACCTTGTATATAACACAAATGTCATATCCATATCATTATTGTACATTGTAGTTCAGGACTGTCTCATCTTGTCACAGTCAGAAATGCATAACAAACATAATTACATAAACAAAATTTTAACAGTGGTAAAAACAGTGGCCAAAAAACAGGACAAAGAAAATACAACCTAACGTTAAAATCCACAAAATATCAAATTATTTACAATTTATCTAATTAATTTTCAAATATTATGGTAATTTACATACGGTACATCATAGACATGCATTTCCTGTTCTACATTTGGCTCACACAATTTTTCTTCTAGCATATTTGTATTTTCCCTTCAAATTGTGTCCAGTAATATTTCAGTTTGAATTGCAGGGAGGACAGCAGCAATGCACTTAGGATATGTTAGATGTACAGTAGTGCATAATAGTATGCCATAAGGTACATGATACTTTCCTGCAACATTTCCTGAGGTAAAGTTGTCACAGACTCACTTCCAATAGCTAGCTAGCATGCAGTTATCTTGGTCCACAATAAGGGCATCGCTAGTCAGTGGTCAGTCTTTGCTGTAGAAAGGTATTAGGATTCTCAGAGGTCTTCAAGACAAACAAAAACCAACAAAGAAAATAGACTGAATTTATTTTATCCTCTGTAGTCCTATACAGATTTATTATACATTTACTTATTTATAATACTGAATTAATGTGCTAATTTTAACAGAAGCAGTTATACACAGCTTGTAATTGAAATAGCAAAAAAAATCACTAAAAATTGAAGATTGTTATATTCTGTTGAGCCCTTTTAATCAAACCGTTTAATGTATAATGTCGTTCCTGTAGCTAACATTAAAAACAACCCTGAAAATTGCCAGTCACAGATGGATAGAATTGCAGTAACTGTCTTTATTTTTCCTTTAAGCAATGTAAAAATGCAAAGTTTTACCTTAAGGCCATGAACTAATGCCTCATGTTTTGTTTCCCAGCTTTTTTGGGGGTAGAGAAAGTGAAGGAAACATGGATGGCAGAACTCTAAACATGGAGATGGCATTTTTCACTAATGGAAAAAAAAAATTAAATATCTTTCACATTATGTTCTAATATAACTCAAACATTCTCCTTTTAATGAAAACAACAACATAGAGCAAGCTTTAAATTGAGAATGATTTATAACAAGAATGATATGATGTCTGGTATTATTTTTACCTACTAATATGCTAGAACATGAACGAACAATTGAAATGAACCTTACATAGATCATATATAAAGTTTTAAGTATTCTTTAAAATATTCCTTCATTATTTATCTATACATATAAAGGAGAGTTGGGATCTGTGTGGCTGTGTTTGTGGAGAGTTAAGGTGGGTGTTAGAGTCACGTGATCATCTCCCCTCCCATTCACCTCATTTCATTCACTTCATTTTGCTTCGAGCTGAGCTCCGCAGCTGACGCCGTCTTGCCGTCCTTTCTCCTTTTCTGATTTACTGTTTAGTAGACACGGTGCTTACCGAATAGTATTTTTTCCTTTAGTGTTTCGTAGACGCGGTGTGCGAAAGGAGAGTTGGGATCCGAGAGACTATGTTTGTGGAGGGACGGAGAGTTAAGGTAGGTGGGGGAGTCACGTGATCATCTCCCCTCCCATTCACCTGATTTCATTCACTTCATTTCGCTCCGAGCTGAGCTTCGCAGTTGACGCGGTTAGTTCTTTCTCCTTTACTGATTTACTGTTTAGTAGACGCGGTACTTACTGATTAGTATTTGTTCCTTTAGAGCAGAGGTAGGCAACGTCGGTCCTGGAGTGCCACAGTATGTGCAGGTTTTTGTTCCAACCCAGTTCCTTAACGAGAACTCAATTATTGCTGATGAAGCACATATTGCTTAAGTGACATTTTAATGATTCATTTTAGTGGTCTTGCTTGTTAAAGTTCTCCAACCTTAATTGCTTATTTCAATCTTAAACTGCTGCATTCAGTGTTTTAATTGCTCCTTATTAGCAATAAGATGTAAAAGACAAAGCAGCCAGCAGTTCTCCAGCTAGCTTTTTTCCAATTACATCTGTGTGTGTTCATCATGCATGGTTTGATTTAATAAAACACTTAATAGAAAAATGTGACAGACTGAAAATGATCTGTTTTAGGCTTCAAATCATTTGGATGATATCCTTGGAAAGGAAAAAAATCTACGATATAAAAGCCTTACATTTCACAGACTAACAAGCCATAAAATTAAATAAGGTCTGAGATTGGCAATGATTGGTTTCTAATTAAGCAATTGGGTTGAATGAAAACCTGTAGCCACTGCGGCTCACCAGGACCGACATTGCCTACCCCTGTTTTACATCTTATTGCTAATAAGGAGCAATTAAAACACTGAATGCAGCAGTTTAAGATTGAAATAAGCAATTAAGGTTGGAGAACCTTAACAAGCGAGACCACTAAAATGAAGCATTAAAATGTCACTTAAGCAATATGTGCTTCATCAGCAATAATTGAGTTCTCGTTAAGGAACTGGGTTGGAACAAAAACCTGCACATACTGTGGCACTCCAGGACCGACGTTGCCTACCCCTGCTTTAGAGTTTAGTAGACGCGGTGTGCCGGCGGTGTTGCGGTTTAGTGTTACTTTTTACTTCGTTTTTGTACTTTAGTGTATAATAATAAATAATAATAATTCATTTCATTTATATAGCGCTTTTCTCAGTACTCAAAGTGCTAAAATAGTGAGTGATACTTAGCTGATAGCAGTGTAAAAGCAGCACAGCACAACGCAGCAGGTAGGACAGGCGCGTGTGGTAGCGTAGGTGAGCGGCGATAGCAAGCAGCAGAAAGCACAGCAGCAGGAGGAGGAAGCAGGATTTGGATGTTCCAATACACAGCCATAAACAGTAACGCTTGGTAATTTCAGGCGTGATCGCCCCG